>NC_092042.1:35420397-35495397 GCF_003086295.3 Arachis hypogaea | reverse complement strand
AGGAACAACGGGATAAAAAAGAATACGTATCTATTATTCACAATCCATATTCCTATTTCATTTTAATGAATATAGATTATGGATAAAAGATACTCATACAAATTCATCATGTGCCAGGAACCAGATTTGAACTGGTGACACGAGGATTTTCAGTCCTCTGCTCTACCAGCTGAGCTATCCCGACCTCTCTTTAGGCATCATATTAATCTTATTAGATTACTTAAATATATGTCAATCACTCCATATCAACTAAAAACAAGACAAAAAAATTCTAATTAGAATATATATTATTATTATTAGCATATATATATAAGAATATATTATTCTCATTCCATAGTCCAAATAGATTCCAATGTATTCCAATACATATTCCAAACAAATACTTATGATTGTTGATTGTGATGAGAAAAAGAAAGAAAAACTCTAATTTGGATACCCCCTAAAAAACTAAAAGATCGATCTAATTGAACTTCATTACACTTCATGCTCCAGATTTATGACGATTCAATCAATATTTTTTGGGGTGAAAGAGAGGATACCTCAATCGGTGGAGAAAACTGGGAAATCCCATATAACCCATATATATCTGACAAGTCGCACTATATGTCAACCCAAGATGCATCTTCCTCTCCAGGACTTCGAAAGGGAACTTTTGGAACACCAATAGGCATAAAATGGAAAACAAAAATGAAGTAATATATGTAACTTTGATGTGGAAACGTAAAGGTTTATTGTCTAAAAATTGATTTTTCTTTATTTTATCATATTGTATTTATAAATGATAAATAAAAAAAGGGGAGGTTGCTCCTATATGAGTGTTTTTATTCGTGAATGCAAACATATCTTTTTTTATCATTCAAAGAACCTGTTTGTAATAACTATCCCTTTTTCTATTCATTTGGTCAACGTCCTCCCACACCACCATTGCGTATTGTTATTTATCGGATATAGAATAAAATAGATCCACTTCTTTTTGTTCCTACTGAATAGAATTGTTCCATTTTTCCTAAAAACCTAGAACAAATATAAATCCTTTACCAGATATAATTGACTGCAAAGGGGGTTCCATAGTATATTTTTTAGTATCTTTTTTCTAGTGCAATAAAGTTACATAGTGTCTATTTTTTGCTGAAAAAAAAGAGGGGTATTCTCATGGGTTTGCCTTGGTATCGTGTTCATACTGTTGTATTAAATGATCCCGGCCGCTTACTTTCTGTCCGTATAATGCATACGGCTCTGGTTGCTGGTTGGGCCGGTTCGATGGCACTATATGAATTAGCAGTTTTTGATCCCTCTGATCCTGTTCTTGACCTAATGTGGAGACAGGGTATGTTTGTTATACCCTTCATGACTCGTTTAGGAATAACCAATTTGTGGGGCGGTTGGAGTATCACAGGAGGTACTACGCCGAATCCTATTTGGAGTTATGAAGGTGTGGCTGGAGCACATATTGTGTTTTCGGGCTTGTGCTTTTTGGCGGCTATCTGGCAGAAGATGCCAACTAGAATATATTATAAAATACATATTTCAAATTATATATATATATATATATATATATATATTATTTCTTTTTTCTTGAATCAACCTTCTCAGTTTTCGAAAAAATAAAAAATCAAAAGAAACAAATAAAGACAAAGCTATATGGAAGATACTATTCATATTATTGATTTTTTGGAACCATTTGTCAATAATGTTCTTGCTGGTTGGGCGTGGTTATTGGCAAGAACTTATTGAATCCATCGTTTGGGCTCATAATAAATTAAAAGTTGCTCCTGCTACTCAGCCTAGAGCCTTGAGTATTGTACAGGGACGTGCTGTAGGAGTAACCCATTACCTTCTGGGTGGAATTGCCACAACATGGGCATTCTTCTTAGCAAGAATTATTGCAGTAGGATAATGGCTAGGAGGATTTGAAAAGCATTATGGCATTAAGATTTCCAAGGTTTAGCCAAGGTTTAGCTCAGGACCCCACTACTCGTCGTATTTGGTTTGGTATTGCTACCACACATGACTTCGAGAGTTATGATGATATTACTGAGGAACGTCTTTATCAAAATATTTTTGCTTCGCATTTCGGACAATTAGCAATAATTTTTTTGTGGACTTCCGGGAATCTATTTCATGTAGCTTGGCAGGGAAATTTTGAGACATGGGTACAGGATCCTTTACATGTAAGACCTATTGCTCATGCAATTTGGGTATATAGACCCATTATATAAATTTTGGCCCTCTTCTTGTAAAACTTGTTTGATGTTCTAATAGAATTTATTGAATTGTTTCGTGTTAATATAATAGTTTTCTATTTTTAATATTTGTTTTATATGGATCAAATATTCCTTTATATTTGATCCATATAAAGGAATTATGAGTTTACTTTTATAAGAATTGCCCTTCTCCGACCCTTACTGCCCAACTTGAGAGCGGATAGCTAATGCGTTCCGCTTTTTGAACAGGGTTCTATGGTCGGTCCGCGACCCCTGGATGCCGAAGGCGTCCTTGGGGTGATCTCGTAGTTCCTACGGGGTGGAGACGATGGGGTCGGTCCATGGATTTTCTTTCCTTTTGCCGCATTTCGTTCAAAGGGTTGAAGGGAGATAGTGCATCAAGCTATTCGCAAGGGCCAACTTGATCCTCTTCCCCAGGATCCCAGATGAGGAAACCCTAGGAGAGCCGCCGACTCCAACTACCGTCCATGTACAATCCCTACTAGATCTGACCAACTACCCATAAGCCCTAAAAAGAAAAAAGAATATTTATTAAGAATCATACCATTTTCATAAACCATCTCTATCAAGATGACAGATCCTTTATTTTTGTTTTGTATTTGCAATAAGATCAATTAGAACAAGTCACACACTCATATTCCGGAAATAAAGAAAGAACGAAATTCCACGGTCAAACTACCAAATTCAAAATGAACTGGCCTAGAAATAAAAAACCAAAATGGGTAAATTTACCCCTGTTATTTAAAAAAATATATAAATAAAAAAGATAGTTAGTCGATTCTTATGAATCTAATTCATAGAAATTCCGTCCAGTAAAATGGACGAATTATAAATTTCTAAAATAATAGATAGAAATATAGCAAATAAAGCCATTGCAACACCCATTAAAGGAGTAGTTCCCCACCCCGGAGCTACTTTACCATATTCTGAATTCAACGGTTTCAATAAAGCCCCTACAGTAGTTCGTCTTGGACCAGATCTAGAACTACTCTCAACTGTTTGTGTAGCCATAAATCCTATTTTTTATTCATTGAGATCTGTTGACTTTGTATACCATTTCACTGTAAATATAGGATTTTATCCTATAAATTCATTGTGGTCTTGAAATTTGAGAAAAATGGAAACAGCAACCCTAGTTGCTATCTCTATATCTGGTTTACTTGTAAGTTTTACTGGGTATGCTTTATATACTGCTTTTGGGCAACCCTCTCAACAACTAAGAGATCCATTCGAAGAACACGGAGACTAGTTGAAGTAATGAGCTCCCAATATACCAATATTGGGGCTCATTACTTCAATCGAGATAATGAAAAATCATTTCGTCTTTTTAGTTGGAACTTTAGGGGGTTCTCTAAAAAAGATAGCAAAAAAAATTATTCCTAAAGTCGAGACTAAGAGGAATGTATAAACCAATGCTTCCATAGATTTCATCCTGGTTTACAATTATAGCTTTCATACCTGTTTATTAGATTAGAGACAATTATAACGTTCATTTTCTAACTCAAGTTAGCTTCTGCTATTTCAAGAGTTTGTTTAGCTTCTTCTGGATCAATGTCACTACTCTTCTCGGCATCATTTACTAAAATAGTGATCTTATTATCTTTCTAGTTACTTATTAGTTTTTCACTTGATTTAGCCGCTTAGCCCCGGATTTTATTCCTTTGGGCCCTCATATCCATTAATGCTCCAAGCCTTGGATCCTTTGTACCCTTGCCTTTTGGTTTAAAGGGTTACTGGCTTTTTCTGCTTGCTTTGTTTTTTCTTTTTTTCACCAATTTTTTTTCACAAGCTTTGTATTTTCACTGCTTTTTCTTGCTTCAAGAATCAATTTTATGATTTTTCAGATTATCAACAACATTTCTCCTTTTTTCATCATTCTTTCAAGAGTCAACAATTTTAACATTCATAAACATCACTATTAAAAATGTGCATTTTTCAAGCATTCATTCAGAAAACAAAAAGTATTGCCACCACATCAAAATAATTAAACTAATTTCAAGATAGAATTCGAAATTCATGTACTACTTGTTCTTTTGCAATTAGAAACATTTTTCATTTAAGAAAGGTGAAGGATTTATGGGACATTCATAACTTCAAGGCATATACACTAGACACTAATGATCATGTAATAAAGACACAAACATAGACAAAACATAGAGCATAAAAATCGAAAAACAGAAAAATAAGAACAAGAAAATTAAAGAACGGGTCCACCTTAGTGACGGCGGCTAGTTCTTCCTCTTGAAGATCCTATGGAGTGCTTGAGCTCCTCAATGTCTCTTCCTTGTCTTTGTTGCTCCTCCCTCATGGCTCTTTGGTCCTCTCTAATTTCATGGAGGATAATGGAGTGCTCTTGGTGCTCATCCTTAGTTGCTCCATGTTGGAACTCAAATCTCCTAAAGAGGTGTTGAGTTGCTCCCAATAGTTGTGTAGAGGAAAATGCATCCCTTGAGGCATCTCAGGGATTTGTTGATGAGGGGCTTCCTCATGCTCTTGTTGAGGTCCATGAGTGGGCTCTCTTGTTTGCTCCATCCTCTTTTTAGTGATGGACTTATCCTCTTCAATGAGGATGTGTTTCTCTATGACAATTCCAGCTAAATTGTATAGGTGACAGATAAGATGAGGGAAGGCTAATCTTGCCAAAGTGGAGGGCTTGTCAGCCACCTTGTATAGTTATAGAGGTATGATCTCATGAACTTCCACTTCCTCTCCAATCATGATACTATGGATCATGATGGCCCAATCCACAGTTACTTCGGACCAGTTGCTAGTAAGAATGATGGAGTGTTGGATGAACTCTAACCATCCTCAAGCCATGGGTTTGAGGTCAAGCCTTCTCAGTTGAACCGGCTTGCCTTTGGAGTCTCTCTTCCATTGGGTTCCTTCCACATAGATGTCCATGAGAATTTGGTCCAACCTTTGATCAAAGTTGACCCTTCTTGTGAAAGGATGGAGATTTCCTTGCATCATTGGCAAGTTGAATGCCAACCTCACATTTTCCAGACTGAAATCTAAGTATTTCTCCTGAGTCATTGTGAGCCAATTCTTTGGGTTTGGGTTCATACTTTGATCATGGTTCTTAGTGATCTATGCATTCGCATAGAACTCTTGAACCATTAAGATTTTGACTTACTGGATGGGGTTGGTTAGAGCTTCCCAACTTCTTCTCTGAATCTCTTGTCGGATCTCCGGATATTCGCTCTTTTTGAGCTTGAAGGGGACCTCGGGGATCACCTTTTTCTTGGCTACAACTTCATGGAAGTGATCTCCATGGACCTTTGAGATGAATCTCTCCATCTCCCATGACTCGGAGGTGGAAGCAATTGCCTCCCCTTTCCCCTTTCTAGAGGTTTCTCCGGCCTTAGGTGCCATTAATGGTTATGAAAAAACAAAAAGCAATGCTTTTTTCACACCAAACTTAAAAGGTTTGCTCGTCCTCGAGCAAAAAAAGAAAGAAAGGAGGAGAAGAGAAGAAGAAATGGAGGAGATGGAGGTGTGTGGTGAATTCGGCCAAGGGGGAAGAAGTGTTTGTGAAGTGTGAAAGTGAAGGTGGTAAGGAGGGGTATTTATAGGGAAGGGGAGAGAGGGGGTCCGTGTGGAATTGGGTGGGTTTGGGAGGGAAATGGTTTGAATTTGAATGGTGAGGTAGGTGGGTTTTTATGATGGGAAATAGTGAATGGATGTGAGTGGTGAAAGGATACTGGGGAATAGGGTAGGATTTGATAGGTGAATGGAGTCTGGGGAACGGTGCTATGGAAAGGTATGAAGAGGAGTGAGAATGAGTTGGGGTAGGTAGGGATCCTGTGGGGTCCACAGATCCTGAGCTGTCAAGGATATCTCATCCCTACACCTTTTTGGCATTTAAACACCCTCTGTGTGGCATTTCTGGCGTTAAACGCCAGTCTGCTGCCCTTTTCTTGCATTAAACGCTAGTCTAGCTGCCAGTTCTGGCGTTTAACGCCCAAAATGCTGCCAGACTGGGCGTTAAACGCCCATTCTACTACCTTTATTGGCGTTTAACGGTAGCCAGACATTAGACACCCTTTTCTGGCATTAAACGCCAGTCTGGCTGCCAGTTCTGGCATTTAACGCCCAGAATGGTGCCAGACTGGGCGTTAAATGCCCAATTTGCTAGCCTTACTGGCGTTAGCTCGTCCTCCAACGTGTGCTATTTTTTATGCTATTTTTTATTTTTCCTTAATTTTGTAGTTATTTTTGTGACTCAACATGATCATCAACCTAAAGCAAATATGAAATAACAATGGAAAATAAATTAATATAGATAAATATGATTGGGTTGCTATTGAGCGGATATTTTATACGCTTTTTGGGGGTAATTTCATGTAGATTTTAGTGTGTTTTAGTTAGTTTTTAGTATATTTTTATTAGTTTTTAGGCAAAATTCATATTTCTGGACTTTATTATGAGTTTGTGTGTTTTTCAATAATTTCAGGTATTTTCTGGCTGAAATTGAGGGAGCTGAGCAAAAATCTGATTCAGGCTGAAAAAGGACTGCTGATGCTGTTAGATTCTGACCTCCTTGCACTCGGAATGAATTTTTTGGAGCTACAGGAGTCCAATTGGCGCGCTCTTAATTGGGTTGGAAATTAGACATCCAGGGCTTTCCAGCAATATATAATAGTCCATACTTTTCACGAAGATAAATGACATAAACTGGCGTTTAATGCCAGTTCTATGTTGCATTCTGGCATTGAACGCCAGAAACAGGTTACAAGTTGGAGTTAAATGCCAGAAACAGGTTACAACCTGACGTTAACTCCAGAATCATCCCAGGCACATGAGAAGCTCAAGTCTCAGCCCCAGCACACACCAGGTGGGCCCCATAAGTGGATTTATGCACTATCTATCTTAGTTTACTCATTTTCTGTAAACCTAGGTTACTAGTTTAGTATTTAGAAAACTTTTAGAGACTTATTTTGTATGTCATGACATTTTTAGATCTGAACTTTGTACTCTTTGATGGCATGAGTCTCTAAACTCCATTGTTGGGGGTGAGGAGCTCTGCAGCGTCTCGATGAATTAATGCAATTATTTCTGTTTTCTATTCAAACACGCTTGTTTCTCTTTAAGATGTTCATTCGTACTTAACCATGATGAAGGTGATGATCTGTGACACTCATCACTATTCTCAATCTATGAATGCGTGCCTGACAACCACCTCCGTTCTACCTTCGATTGAATGAATATCTCTTGGATTCCTTAATCAGAATCTTCGTGGTATAAGCTAGAATCCATTGGCAGCATCCTTGAGAATCCGGAAAGTCTAAACCTTGTCTGTGGTATTCTGAGTAGAATTCAGGGATTGGATGACTGTGACGAGCTTCAAACTGGTGAGTGTTGGGCGTGGTGACAGACGTAAAGGGATCAATGGATCCTATTCCGACATGATCAAGAACCGACAGATGATTAGCCGTGCAGTGACAGCGCATTTGGACCATTTTTACTGAGAGGACGGATGGTAGCCATTGACAACGGTGATCCACCAACACACAGCTTGCCATAGGAGGAACCTTGCGTGCGTGAAGAAGAAGACAGGGGGAAAGCAAAGATTCAGAAGACAAAGCATCTCCAAAACTCCAACACATTCTCCATTACTGCGTAATAATTACTTATTTTATACTCTTTCACTTTTTACAATTGAAACTAAAGAACCCTATTGGTATCCTGACTATGAATAATAAAATAACCATAGCTTGCTTCAAGCCAACAATCTCCGTGGGATTCGACCCTTACTCACGTAAGGTATTACTTGGACGACCCAATGCACTTGCTGGTTAGTTGTGCGGAATTACATAGTGTGAGTGTAATTTTTGTGCACCAAGTTTTTGGCGCCGTTGCCAGGGATTGTTCGAGTTTGAACAACTGACAGTTTATCTTGTTACTTAGATTAGGAAAAAATTGTCTTTTTTTGTTTAGAGTCACTAGGATTGCATCTTCTATTATTCCTTTTAAAAATTTTTCAAAAATATTATTTTTCTATATTAGTTTTTAATTTTTCTTGGAGTCTTTTGTGTGAGTTTAGTGTCATGTTTTAAGTTTGGTGTCAATTGCATGCTTTTCTTTGTCTTTCAATTTTCGAATTGCATGTTCTTTGTTCTTCCTTAATCTTCAAATTGTTCTTGTCAATTTTTCTTGTTTGATCTTTGGTTTGTCTTGTTTTGTGTCTTTTCTTGTTTTTCTTGTGCATTTTCAAATTTTTAGTTTTCAAAAAAAAATTTATTTATTAAATACCTTTTTAAAACACGTTAAATTTATAGCTCAGTTGGTTAGAGCGTTGGCTTATGTTCTTGGCAATTGGGTATCTTCCTTTTAAAAATTTTTTCAAAAATAATTTTTCTTTGATCAAATCTTGTGCCAAACTTTAAGTTTGGTGTTCTCTTGTTAATTTTCTTTAATTTTTTAAAATTTATTTTTGGTTTTCTAAAAATTTTAAGTTTGGTGTTCTTTCTTTTGTTCTTGTTGTTCTTGTGAGTCTTCAAGGTGTTCTTGAGTCTTCTTTGTGTTTTGATCTTAAAATTTTTAAGTTTGGTATGCCTTGGTGTTTTCCCTCTAAAATTTTCAAAAACAAGGAGTATTGGATTTAAAAATTTTAAGTCTTGTGTCTTTTGTGTGTTTTTCTCTTTCATAATAAAATTAAAAAATAAAAAATTATTTTCTCTAACTATTTTTAAACAATTTTTTCGAAACTTTTCATAAAAATTCAAATTTCAATTTCAAAATTTTTCAAAATCTTATCCTTTTAAGATTTTTTTTAAAAAAATCACATTTTTTCAAAAATATCCTAACCACTTTCTCTCTCCTCACTTTTTCGAAAATCTTCATAAAATATTTTTCAATTTTTTTTATTTTTATTTTTAATTTTTTATTTTAGTTTTTATTTTATCTCATTTTATTATTTCGAAAATTATTTTTCTTATATAATAAAATAAATAAAATAAATCCACATCATCTCCCTTTCTCCATCATGGACCTAAGTGGAAATAAACAGTCCAGAAGGACTCTGGGGTCATATGCTAACCCCACTACTGCTTCATATGGGAGTAGTATCTGTATACCCTCCATCGGAGTTAGTAGCTTTGAGCTGAATCCTCAGCTCATTATCATGGAGCAGCAAAGTTGCCAGTATTCCGGTCTTCCACAGGAAGAACCTACAGAGTTTCTGGTACAGTTTTTACAAATTGCTGATACAGTACATGATAAGGAGGTAGATCAGGATGTCTACAGATTGTTACTATTTCCATTTGCTGTAAAAGACCAAGCTAAGAGGTGGTTAAATAACCAACCTAAGGCTAGCATAAGGACATGGAAACAGCTGTCAGAAAAATTCCTGAATCAATATTTCCCTCTAAAACGGATGACACAGCTAAGGCTGAACATCTAAGGCTTTAAACAAGGAGATAATGAATCTCTTTATGATACCTAGGAGAGATACAGAGAGATGCTAAGAAAATGCCCCTCTGAAATGTTTTCAGAGTGGGTGTAGTTAGACATCTTCTATTATGGGCTTACAGAGAAAGCTCAGATTTCTCTAGACCACTCAGCTGGTGGATCTATCCACATGAGAAAGACAATTGAAGAAGTTCAAGAGCTCATTGATACAGTTGCCAGAAATCAGCATCTGTACCTAAGCAGTGAACCTTCCATGAAAGAAGATGATAAAATAGTAACTGCTAAACTCAATCCTGCAGAACAAGTTACTGAATTCAATCAGCAATTAGATTTTCTAACAAAATAGCTAGCCGAATTCAAGGAGATACTACAAGACACAAGAATGGCTAATATGAATATGAAAGTGCAGTTGAAGCAAACAGAACAGCAGTTATCAAAATAGATAACAGAAGAGCGCTAAGCAGTTCAATTAAGAAGTGGGAAGACATTACATACCTCACTTCAAGGCAGCAGAAAGCCAAGGAATGAACAAACTGCTACCCAAAATCCCTCTGAGGACAGTAAGAGCCCAGAGAGGAACAATTCTGGCGTTCAAACGCCAGAAAGGGGTGAAGGGCTGGCATTAAATGCCCAACCCATGTTCAGTTCTGGTGTTCAAACGCCAAAAACAGGCAAGAAGTTGGCATTGAACACCCAAAGAAAGCTCAGTTCTGGCGTTCAGACGCTAGAAACAGGTAAGGATTGGCGTCTAACGCCACTCCAACTTCCACCCCTGGCGTTCAAACGCCAGTGGGGGATCAGACACATACAAGTGCTGATAGCAACCCCTCTAAAAAGGCTTCTCAACCCACATCTGTAGGCAATAAACCTGCAGCAACTAAGGTTGAGGAATTCAAAGCCAAAATGCCTTATCCTCAGAAACTCCACCAAGCGGAACTGGATAAGCAATTTGCCCGCTTTGCACACTATCTCAGAACTCTTGAAATAAAGATTCCGTTTGCAGAGGCACTTGAGCAAATACCCTCTTATGCTAAGTTCATGAAAGAGATCTTAAGTCATAAGAAGGATTGGAGAGAAACTTAAAAAAAATTTACCTCACTGAAGAATGCAGTGCAGTCATTCTGAAAAGCTTATCAGAAAAGCTTAAAGATCCCGAAAGCTTTATGATACCATGCACATTAGAGAGTACTTGTACCATGCAAGCTTTATGTGATCTTGGGGCAAGTATCAACCTAATACCTGCATCTACTATCAGGAAACTTGGTTTGACTGAAGAAGTCAAACCAACCCAGATATGTCTCCAACTTGCTGATGGCTCCATTAAATACCCATCAGGCATGATTGAAGACATGATTGTCAAGGTTGGGCCATTTGCCTTTCCCACTGACTTTGTGGTGCTGGAAATGGAGGAGCACAAGAGTGCAACTCTCATTCTAGGAAGACCTTTCCTAGCAACTGGACGAACCCTCATTGACGTCCAAAAAGGGAAAGTGACCCTGAGAGTCAATGAGGACAAGTTTAAGTTGAATATTGTCAAAGATATGCAGCATCCAGACACCCCAAATGACTGCATGAGCATTGATATTATTGACTCTCTGGTAAAAGAGGTCAATATGACTAAGAGTCTCGAATCAGAGCTAGAGGATATCTTTAAAGATGCTCAGCCTGATCTGGAGGAACCAGAGAGAATAATAGAACATCTGAAAATCCCTCAGGAAGAGGAGAAACCTCCCAAACCCGAGCTCAAACCATTACCACCATCCCTGAAATATGCATTTATGGGAGAAGGTGATACCTTTCCTGTAATCATAAGCTCTACCTTAGAGCCACAGGAAGAGGAAGCACTAATTCAAGTGCTAAGGATACACAAGATAGCTCTTGGGTGGTCCATCAGTGATCTTAAGGGCATTAGCCCAGCTAGATGCATGCACAAGATCCTATTGGAGGGTGATGCTAAGCCAGTGGTTCAACCACAGAGGCGGCTGAATCCAGCCATGAAGGAGGTGGTGCAGAAGGAGGTCACTAAATTACTAGAGGCTGGAATTATTTATCCTATTTCTGATAGCCCCTAGGTAAGCCCTGACCAAGTTGTCCCTAAGAAGGGTGGCATGACAGTGGTTCATAATGAAAAAAATGAACTGGTTCCTACAAGAACAGTTATAGGGTGGCGTATGTGTACTGATTATAAAAGGCTCAATACAGCTACCAGAAAGGATCATTTTCCTTTACCATTCATAGACCAGATGCTAGAAAGACTAGCAGGTCATGAATACTACTGCTTCCTGGATGGATATTCAAGTTATAATCAAATTGCAGTAGATCCCCAGGATCAAGAGAAAACAGCATTCACATGTCCATCCGGAGTATTTGCATACAAAAGGATGCCATTTGGTATGTGCAATGCACCTGCAACCTTTCAAAGGTGCATGCTCTCTATTTTCTCTGATATTGTGGAAAAATTTCTGGAAGTCTTCATGGATGACTTTTCAGTATTTGGAGACTCATGCAGCTCCTGTCTTGACCATCTAGCACTTGTTCTAAAGAGGTGCCAAGAGACTAACCTAGTTTTAAACTGGGAAAAATATCACTTTATGGTGACTGAAGGAATTGTCCTTGGGTATAAAATTTTGAACAAGGGAATAGAGGTGGATCAAGCTAAGGTAGAGGTAATTGAAAATTTACCATCACCTGCCAATGTTAAGGCAATCGAAAGCTTTCTGGGGCATGCAGGATTCTCTAGGAGGTTTATAAAAGATTTTTCAAAAATCGCCAAACCTCTGAGTAATCTGCTAGCTGCTGACACGCCATTTATCTTTGATAAGGAGTGTCTGCAGGCGTTTGAGACTCTGAAAGCTAAGCTGGTTGCCAGTGACCATGCCATTGGTGTAGTGTTGGGACAAAGGCATGACAAGCTTTTACATGTCATTTATTATGCTAGTCATGTTTTAAATGACGCACAGAAGAACTATACAACCATAGAAAAAGAGTTACTTGCAGTGGTTTATGCCATTGACAAGTTCAGATCTTATTTAGTAGGATCAAAAGTGATTGTGTACACTGACCATGATACTCTTAAATATCTACTCACAAAGCAGGATTCAAAACCCAGACTCATAAGATGGGTGTTGCTTCTGCAAGAGTTTGATATAGAAATAAGAGACAAAAAAGGGACAGAGAACCAAGTAGCAGATCACCTGTCCCGAATAGAACCAGTAGAAGGGGCGTCCCTCCCTCTTACTGAGATCTCTGAAAACTTCCCGGATGAGCAACTCTTTGCCATTCAGGAAGTACCATGGTTTGCAGACATTACAAACTACAAGGCTGTGAGATTCATACCCAAAGAGTATAGTAGGCAGCAATCTAAGAAATTGATCACAGATGCAAAGTACTATCTTTGGGATGAACCATATCTCTTCAAGAGATGTGCAGACGGAGTAATCTGTAGATGTGTGCCTAAGAAGAAGCACAGAAGATCCTATGGAATTGCCATGGATCACAATATGGAGGACATTTTGGAAGTGAGCGAACAGCCACAAGAGTCCTCCAATGTGGCTTCTATTGGCCTACTCTCCATAAAGACTCCCGAGAGTTTGTACTTAATTGTGACAGTTGCCAAAGATCTGGCAATCTGCCTCGCAGTTTTGCCATGCCTCAACAAGGGATCTTGGAGATTGAGTTGTTTGATGTATGGGGTATTAACTTCATGGGGCCTTTCCCACCATCATACTCAAACACTTATATTCTGGTGGCAGTGGATTATGTATCCAAATGGGTGGAAGCTATTGCAACACCCACTAATGATACTAAGACAGTGCTGAAATTCCTCCAGAAACATATCTTCAGCAGATTTGGTGTCCCTAGAGTACTAATCAGTGATGAGGGCGCTCATTTCTGCAATAAACAGCTTTACTCTACTATGGTTCGATATGGAGTCAGCCACAGGGTGGCAACTCCATATCATCCACAGACAAATAGGCAAGCTGAAGTCTCTAATAGAGAACTTAAAAGAATCTTGGAACGGACTGTGATTAACTGTAGAAAGGATTGGGCAAGAAGCTTGGATGATACTCTGTGGGCATACAGAACAGCATTCAAGACTCTTATAGGGACTTCTTTATACCAGCTTGTGTATGGAAAAGCCTGTCACTTGCCAGTGGAACTGGAACATAAGGCCTACTGGGCAACCAGATTCCTAAACCTTGATGCCAAGTTAGCTGGAGAAAAACGATTGCTCCAGTTAAATGAGCTGGAGGAATTCAGACTCAATGCTTTCGAAAATGAAAAAATTTACAAAGAGAAAGAAAAAAGATGGCATGATAAGAAATTGTCATCCAGAGTCTTTGAGCTAGGGCAGAAAGTTCTACTGTTTAATTCTAGGCTCAGATTATTCCCTGGGAAATTAAAATCCCGGTGGAGAGGTCCATATGTGATTACAAGTGTGTCACCATATGGATATGTAGAGCTTCAGGATAATGATTCTAATAAAAAGTTCACTGTTAATGGACAGAGAGTCAAACATTATCTTGAAAGTAATTTTGAGCAAGAATGCTCAAAACTGAGACTTGATTAAAGCTCAATAATAGTCCAGTTAAAGACAATAAAGAAGCGCTTACTGGGAGGCAACCTAACCATTTTGTTAATTAATTGAATTTTACAGGTTCATACTAATTATCTTCAAGGTAAAATAGCAATTGCATGAGTTCACAGAGTTACAGAAGGATTCAAAGGATAAAACAGCAAAAAGAAGCTCATTGGTGCGAAAAAGGCAGTAAGAGCTGTTTTGGGCGTTAAACGCCCAAAAGGAGCATCTACTGGGCGTTTAACGCCAGTAGAGATAGCCATCTGGGCGTTAAACGCCAGAAAGAAGCAACTTCTGGGCATTTAATGCCAGATTGGCAGCATCCTCGGCGTTCAAAAAAACGCCCAGTGATAAAGGATTTTCTGGCGTTTAACACCAGTCATATGCTACAGCTGGGCGTTAAATGCCCAGGAGAAGCTACAAATGGGCATTAAATGCCCAAAACATGCAGCGTTTGGGTGTTTAACGCCAGGATTGTGGGGAGGAGGTAAATTCGTTTTTCACTTCAAATTTTTTCCATTTTTCATGTTTCAATTCATGATTTTTTGCATAAACATGTTACAAACGCTCATCTTTCAACTTCAATTCCAAAAATTTTTAATCCTATACTTGTTTCTTAATTCTTCTTCAAAATCTTTTCAAACCTTTTTCAAAACTCAATTATCTTTTTAAATTTTTTTCAAATCTTTTCAAATTCTTTTCAAATCTTTTTAAACTCATCATATCTTTTTTTCAAAATTCAGATTTATCTTTTTCAAATATCTTTTATAACTTTTCAAATTTTCAATTATATCTTTTTCCTATCATACTTATCTTTTACAAATCATATCTTCTATCTTATCTTTTTCAAAATTTTCGAAAACCCACCCCCTTCCATTTAAATCCACATTTGGCCTCCCTCCTCTCCTCCACCATTCGAAATTGGCTCTCCTTCTATCCCTCTCCTTTCCTTTCTTTTGCTTGAGGACAAGCAAACCTCTAAGTTTGGTGTGTTTATCCATGATCACTAAACCAATACCCACTAAGATCATGGCTCCTAAGGAAAAACAAACCACTCCAAGAGGCAAGAAAGATAATATTCTAAAACCACTTTGGAATTAAGGGAAGTTCTTAACCAAAGAACATTCAGACCATTACTACAAAATAATAGGTCTAAAGTCAATAATCCAGAAGTTAAATTCGATCTGAAAGAAGACGAATATCCAGAGATCCAAGAGCGAATTTGAAACAGGAGCTGAGAAATCCTAGCTAATCCTAAAACAAAGGTAGGAAGAAACATGGTTCAGGAATTCTACTCTAATCTGTGGCAAACAGACAGGCAGAGAATAGCTGGAACTGCCTTCTATGACTATCGGACCTTGGTCAGAGGGAAGATTGTTCACCTTCACCCTAACAAAATCAGGGAGATCTTTAAGCTACCTCAGCTGAAAGATGACCCAGACTCCTTTAATAGGAGAATGATGAGAACAAATAAGGGCTTGGATGAAATTCTAGAGGACATATGCCTCCTTGGAACCAAGTGGACAACCAGCACAAAGGGTGTCCCAAATCAACTCAAGAGAGAAGATCTCAAACCAGTCGCCAGAGGCTGGCTGGACTTCATTGGGTGTTCTATACTCCCCACTAGCAACCTCTCTGAAGTCACCATCAAAAGAGCAGTAATGATCCATTGTATTATGTTGGGAAAAGAAGTGAAAGTTCATCAGCTGATTTCTTGTGAACTTTACACAATTGCAAACAAGAACTCCAAAGATGCCAAATTAGCGTATCCAAGCTTAATCTCTATGCTATGTAAAGATGTTAGGGTGAAGATGGGAGTAAATAAGTATATATCAGTTGAGCGACCAATCACCAAAAAGTCAATGGAAGGACAACAAGTGCAGGACCACTCCATAAGAGGAAAGCACAGGAGTTCCTCCCAGAAATCCCTCAAATTGAATACTGGGAGCGCCTTGAAGCATCCGTCACCAAATTGCAAGAAGCTATAGAGCAACTAGAGGAAGAACAGCAAAATCAAAATAGCATGCTTTGTAAACTGCTTAAGGAACAAGAAGAGCAAGGGCGTGAACTGAGGGAACTGAAGCGTCAGAAGCTGTCTCTTGAAGGGCCAAGCACCCCACAGATTAAAGGAGCATCCACCTCCCAAAATAAAGGTTGTTGAGTCCTAATCTTTGCCTTAACTCTATGACAATTGTTCTTATTAGGAATTTACCTTAGAAGTTATATATTAGTAGTAGTAATTAGTATATCTATTTTGATTTTATCTCCGATTAAGCTATAATTTATTTTTCTCATCATCATCAAACATAAATAAAATAGTAGATTTTTAGAAAAAAGAGGCAATATTATTTTTTTGAGTTTTTAATAAGGAAAATTCTAATTATTTAGATGTGGTGGCAATACTTTTTGTCTTCTGAATGAATGCCTGAACAGTGTATATTTTTTATATTGAATTTTATGAATGTTAAAATTGTTGGCTCCTGAAAGAATGATGAATAAGAGAAATATTATTGTTGATCTGAAAAATCATGAAAGTGATTCTTGAAGCAAGAAAAAGCAGTTAAAAAAAAAGAAGAGAAAAAAACAGAAGAAGGAGCAGTAGAAAAAGCCATTAGCCCTTTAAACCAAAAGGAAAGGGTAAAAAGGATCCAAGGCTTTGAGCATTAATGGATAAGAGGGCCCAAGGAAATAAATCCAGGCCTAAGCGGCTAAATCAAGCTGTCCCTAACCATGTGCTTGTGGCATGCAGGCCCAAGTGAAAAACTTGAGACTGAGTGGTTAAAGTCATGATCCAAAGCAAAAGAGTGTGCTTAAGAACTCTGGACACCTCTAATTGGGGACTTGAGCAAAGCTAAATCACAATCTGAAAAGGTTCACCCAGTTATATGTTTGTGGCATTTATGTATCCGGTGGTAATACTGGAAAACAAAGTGCTTAGGGCCACGGCCAAGACTCATAAAATAGCTGTGTTCAAGAATCAACATACTAAACTAGGAGAATCAATAATACTATCTGAATTTTAAGTTCCTATGGATGCCAATCATTCTGAATTTCAAAGCATTCTGGCGTTGAACGCCAGAAACAGGTTGCAAGTTGGAGTTAAACGCCAGAAACAGGTTACAATCTGACTTTTAACTCCAGAAACAGCCCAGGTACGTGAGAAGCTCAATTCTCAGCCCCAGCACACACCAAGTGGGCCCTAAAAGTGGATTTCTGCACTATCTATCTTAGTTTACTCATTTTCTGTAAACATAGGTTACTATTTTAGTATTTAAACAACTTTTAGAGACTTATTTTATACGTCATGACATTTTTAGATCTGAACTTTCTACTCTTTGACGGCATGAGTCTCTAAACTCCATTGTTGGGGGTGAGGAGCTCTGCAGCGTCTCGATGAATTAATGCAATTATTTCTGTTTTCTATTCAAACACGCTTGTTTCTCTTTAAGATGTTCATTCGTACTTAACCATGATGAAGGTGATGATCCATGACACTCATCACCATTCTCAATCTATGAATGCGTGCCTGATAACCACCTCCGTTCTACCTTCGATTGAATGAATATCTCTTGGATTCCTTGATCAGAATCTTCGTGGTATAAGCTAGAATCCATTGGCAGCATCCTTGAGAATCCGGAAAGTCTAAACCTTGTCTGTGGTATTCCGAGTAGGATTCAGGGATTGGATGACTGTGACGAGCTTCAAACTCGCGAGTGTTGGGCGTAGTGACAGACGTAAAAGGATCAATGGATCCTATTCCGACATGATCGAGAACCGACAGATGATTAGCCGTGTGGTGACAGCGCATTTGGACCATTTTCACTGAGAGGACGGATGGTAGCCATTGACAACAGTGATCCACCAACACACAGTTTGCCATAGGAGGAACCTTGCGTGCGTGAAGAAGAAGACAGGGGGAAAGCAGAGATTCAGAAGACAAAGCATCTCCAAAACTCCAACACATTCTCTGTTACTGCGTAATAATTACTTATTTTATGCTCTTTCACTTTTTACAATTGAAACTAAAGAACCCTATTGGTATCCTGACTAAGAATAATAAGATAACCGTAGCTTGCTTCAAGCCAACAATCTCCGTGGGATTCTACCCTTACTCACGTAAGGTATTACTTAGACGACCCAGTGCACTTGCTGGTTAGTTGTGCGAAATTACATAGTGTGAGTGTAATCTTCGTGCACCAGTTGCCTCCCAATAAGTGCTTCTTTAATGTCAATAGCTTGACAGGAAGATCTTACTGAGCTTCACATATGTTCAGAGCATGATTGGGGCCTCCCACCACCAAACTTAGAGTTTGAATGTGGGGGCTTTGCTTGACTCTGAATGGAGAGTATTGGATGAAGCTTTTCATGCTTCTTCTCCATGTTTACAGAAGGAGATCCTTGAGCCTTAAACACAAGGTAGTCATCATTCAATTGAAGGACTAACTCTCCTCTGTCCACATCAATCACAGCTCTTGCTGTGGCTAGAAAGGGTCTTCCAAGGATGATGGATTCATCCTCATCCTTCCCAGTGTCTAGGATTATGAAGTCAGCAGGGATGTAAAGGCCTTCAACCTTTATTAAGACATCCTCTACAAGTCCATAAGCCTATTTCTTTGATTTATCTTCCATCTCTAGTGAGCTTTTTACAGCTTGTACCTCAAAGATCCCTAGTTTCTCCATTACAGAAAGTGGCATAAAGTTTATACCTGACCCCAGGTCACACAGAGCCCTTTCAAAGGTCATGGTGCCTATGGTTCAAGGTATTAAGAACTTTCCAAGATTCGGTTTCTTTTGAGGTAATGTCTGCTGAATCCAGGTATTCAGTTCATTAATGAGCAATGAAGGTTCATCCTCCCAAGTCTCAATACCAAATAACTTGGCATTCAGCTTCATGATTGCTCCTAGATACTGAGCAACTTACTCTTCAACAATATCTTCATCCTCTTCAGATGAAGAATATTCATTAGAGCTCATGAATGGCAAAAGTAAGCTTAGTGGAACCTCTATGGTCTCTGTTTGAGCCTTTGATTCCTTTGGTTCCTCAATAGGGAACTCTTTATTGGTCAATGGACGTCCCTTGAGGTCTTCCTCACTGAGATTCACATCCTCCTCCTCCTCTATAGGTTTGGCCATTTTGGTTGTATTAATGGCCTTGCACTCTCTTTTTGGATTTTCTTCTGTATTGCTAGGGAGAGTACTAGGAGGAATTTCAGTAACTCTTTTACTTAGCTGACCCACTTGTGCCTCTAAATTTTTTATGGAGGACCTTGTTTCAGTCATGAAACTAAGAGTAGCCTTAGATAGATCAGAGACTATGTTTGCTAAGCCAGAGAGGCTCTGCTCAGAATTCTATGTCTGTTGCTGAGAAGATGATGGAAAAGATTTGCTATTGCCAAACTTATTTCTCCCACCATTATTGTTGTTGAACCCTTGTTGAGGCTTCTATTGATCCTTCCATGAGAAATTTGGATGATTCCTCCATGAAGGATTATAGGTGTTTCCATAGGATTCTCCCATGTAATTCACCTCTTCCATTGCAGGATTCTCAAGATCATAGGCTTCTCCTTCCGAGGAAGCTTCCTTGGTACTGCCGGATGCAGCTTGCAATCCAGTCAGATTCTGAGAAATCATATTGACTTGCTGAGTCAATATTTTATTCTTAGCCAATATGGCATTCAGAGTATCAATCTCAAGAACTCCTTTCTTCTGAGTTGTCCCATTATTCACAGGATTTCTTTCAGAAGTGTACTGATGATTTGATTTTTGATGGTTTAGAATTTCACTAATGAATTCTCGTTGCAAGTATGGTTCCTAAACCAAGCAATAATCTTTTCATACAAAAAGTTATTTGTCACTAAAACAAACCCCTAAATCAATAACCGAAGTATTCAAACCTCGGGTCGTTCTCCCTAGGAATTACAATAAAGTGCCTTGTTATTGGTTAGACATGTGTTTTGGGGTTTTGGATAAGAAGCATGAAAAGTAAATGGCAATGAAAATAAACTAACAACTATAAAAGGCTCTTGGCAACGTATGAAAACTAGAAGTCCTATCCTAGTTATCCTTCTCAATTGTGATGAGAATTGTTCATTGCTACCACTTAGTTAACCCTTACTAAATAAAGGAAAGTCAAGTGGATGAATTGACTTGAGCCACAAGTCCTAGCCAACTCCCAAGGAAAGACTAGCTTTAGTGCACTCCAAACCAATTAGCAATCTCTCCAATTATCAATCAACAAAGGAATTAGATAACTCAAGTGTCACTAATTACTCTACCTAGGCCAAGAGGAGCAAAATCTATACTATATCTAGAAGAGGCATTTCAACAAACACATAAAAGGCAATAAAAGTAAACAACATAAATTGCAAGAATTAAAGAGAGATCTAACTACAAAGGCAAGAGATCAACAATAGAAAAGCAAAGAAGAACAATTATTATGAATTACCTCTTATTGAATTGAAAGAAAATGGAAGGAACAATAGTAGATCTACAACAAAGCATAAGAACAACATAAAGGAAATTACAATAAAAGAATGGAAGGAGAATGAATGTAACAACAAGGAATTGAGAAGATAGAAGTAGAAGAAGATGAATTAAAATCTAGATCTAAGAACTAAACCTAATCCTAATCCTAATCCTAGAGAGAAGTGAGAGCGAGAAGTGAGAGCTTCTCTCTCTAGAAACTACTTCTAGAACTAAACTATGACTAATGGTAACTAACTTCTAAAGTATGAAAAGTATCTCATTCCCCCTTCAATCCATGGCTTAAATAGCATCAGAAATGAGTTGGATTGGGCCCACAAGGCTTCTAAAATTGCTGGCCACGTTTTGCTTTAAGTGAACCAGGTGGCAACAACGGCGTGTGCGCGTACTATACGCGTGCACACCACCATACGTGTAGCAACTATGGCAAATCTTATATCGTTTTGAAGCCCCGGATGTTAGCTTTCTAACCCAACTAGAACCGCATCATTTGGACCTCTGTAGCTCCAGTTATGCTCATTTAAGTGCGAAGAGATCGGCTTGACAGCTTTTCGGTTCTTTCATTTCTTCATGAGTTCTCCAACTTTTCATGCTTCTTTCTTCATTCCCTTGGTCCAATCCTTGCCTCCTAAATCTGAAATCACTTAGCAAACATATCAAGGCATCTAATGGAATCAAGGAGAATTAGATTTAGCTATTTTAAGTCCTAAAAAGCATGTTTTCACTCTTAAGCACAATTAAAGGAGAAGTTACAAAACCATGCTATTTCAATGGATAAATGTGGGTAAAAGGTTATAAAATCCCCTAAATCAAGCACAAGATAAACCCTACAAATGGGTTTTATCATGTACATAAACTGGTTATTTGCAACCATCTCAATGAGTTCCTGGGCTTCTGCAGGTGTTTTTAGATGAAGAGACCCTCCTGCAGAATGGTCCAATGACATTTTAGACAACTCAGACATACCATCATAGAATATACATATGATGCTCCATTCTGGAAGCATGTCAGAAGGACACCTTTTGGTTAATTGTTTGTATCTTTCCTAAGCTTCATAGAGGGATTCACCTTCCTTCTGTTTGAAGGTTTGGACTTCCACTCTAAGCTTGCTCATCTTTTGAGGTGGAAAGAATTTGGTCAAGAAAGCATTGACTAGCTTGTCCCAAAAGTTCAGGCTTTCTCTAGGTTGTGCGTCCAACCATGTCCTAACTCTGTCTCTTACAGCAAAGGGGAAAAGCATAAGTTTGTAGACCTCGGGATCAACCCCATTGGTCTTAACAGTATCACAGATCTGCAAAAACTCAATTAAGAACTGATGAGGATCTTCCAATGGAAGTCCATGAAACTTGCAATTCTGCTGCATTAGAGAAACTAATTAAGGCTTAAGCTCAAAGTTATTTGCTCCAGTGGCAGGAATATAAATGTTTATTCCATAGAAGTTGGAAGTTGATGCAATATAGTCACCAAGCATCTTCCTTGCATTCCCAGCATTGTTATTGGGTTCGGCTGCCATGTCTCCTTCTTTTTCAAAATTCTCTGTAAGGTTTTCTCTGGAGTGTTGTGCTTTAGCTTCTCTTAGCTTCTTCTTCAAAGTCCTTTCAGGTTCAGGATCAACTTCAACAAGAATGTCTTTATCCCTATTTTTGCTCATATGAAAAAGAAGAGAACAAAGGGAGTAGTAAAATCCTCTATGTTACAGTATATAGATTCCTTGATGTGTCAGAGGAAAAGAAGAATAGAAGGATGAGGTAGAGAGAAAGTAAGAAGAATTCGAACACAGAGAGGGAGAGAGGGTTCGAATATTTAGAAGAGTAGAAGATAATTATTAGCAATTAAATAAAATAAATAGAAAGAGATGAGAGAGATAGAGTTTTCAAAAATTTGAAAAAGGAGTAACATAAAATTAGAATTGAAAACAATTAGTTAATTAAAAAGATTTTTGAAAAATTGTTAGTGACACTACAAGAAAAAAGGCCCATGGCCACACTTTTTCTTGCTACGCTTTAAAAGCGTGGCCAAAAGTGGTCAATGGCCACGCTTTTTTTAGGGTGGCGATTAAATAGAGATTTGGCTACCTTTTTTCTTGTTACGCTTTAAAAGCGTAGCAAAAAGTTTCAACGGCCACGCTTTTATGAGGGTGGCAACTGATTCGAGATTTGGCCACGCTTTTTTTGCCACGCTTAAAAAGCGTAGCCATAGAGAGAAACAGGCACGCTTTTAAGGCGTGGCAACAAAATTTTGTTATTGGAACATTTTAAAAGCGTGGTCGTTTCTTACTACTGTTTTGGCACGCTTCAAAAGCGTTGCAAAAAATATTCAACTAAAAAGAAAATTACAAACTTGTCCCCTAGCTTGCTTTGAAATTCTAAGTTACAATAATCTACTTAATATACTAAAATTGGGTTTTTCCCCAGCTAATAAAGGTGAGGTGTCGATCCCTCGTGATTCCGTTTTTCCTCCAAAATGAATGCAGCTTTCTCTATTCTAAATTATTTTATAAAAAATATTTTTATTATAATTATATAATAATTAATATTTAATGAATAATACATAATTATACTAATTTAGGAACATATCTTCATTATAATTATATCAAATCAATATTTAATGCATTATTAAACTACTTATCAATTATCAATTAAAAATACTTTTAATCATTTTAATAATAATAATAATAATAATAATAATAATAATAATAATAATAATAATAATAATAATAATAATAATAATAATAATGATATGAAAATTGCACCGATCTAATCATGATAAGAATATTTGATTCTAATCATAAAATGATTAAATCTTATGATATTAATAACGCACATTGATTTTAAATATTTTTAGTTATTTTAATTATATTAATTTTCAAAATATTGATATAATTCTAATTCTTATTCATTATTCAATAATAATAATAATAATAATAATAATAATAATAATAATAATAATAATAATAATAATAATAATAATAATAATAATAATAATAACCTGAAAAATCCGTATATAAACTATTTCAATTACCCGTATATTATTATTAAAATTCTATCTACTTAATATACTAAAATTGGGTTTTCCCTCCGCTAATGAAAGTGAGGTGTCGATTCTTCATGAATCCATTTTTTCGCCAAAATGAATGCACTATTTTCTCTTCTAAATTTATTTTATAAAAATATCTTTATTATAATTATATTATAATTAGCATTTAAGTAATAATACATAATTATACTAATTTAAGAAAATATCTTAAATATTGATTTCATCATTTTAATTATATTGATAATAATAATGATAATAATAATAATAATATAATATAATAATTATATGATAATGGCACTGGCTATTAATGACCAATTTATATTTCTCTAAATAAATTTATTTTATAAAAATATCTTTATTATAATTATATTATAATTAATATTTAATAAATAATGTATAATTATACTAATTTAAGAAAATATCTTTATTATCTATTCTATTCTATTCTATTCTATTATATAAAAATCTAATTTTTGCACTTAATGATGGAACTGATGTGGCATGTTCTTTAGGTATTTCCTGATCTATTTCATTTAATTCGTTAAAGCAAATCAATTATAATTAATTAATTATATCAATTAATTAATTTGATTAGACATTCAAATCTCACCATTTATTATAATTTATAAGAATTGATTAATTATATAAATTATTTGATTTGATTGGAGTAAATATCAAATTATTTAGTAAATGATAAATATGATAACGAAATATATGAATTAATGTAGTTAGTTTATTTTTCTCAATACCATCTATTTATACAAGATCAAATGTTTTTTACTCATTCGTTCTCTTTTCTCTCTCCCTCTCTCCCTCCCTCCATCCCTCTCATGTTTATGGTACAATTTTTGTAATTTATTTAATTTTTATTTCTTTTATCTTTATTTATCTCCCTCTCTCCCTCTTTCCCTCCCTCTCTCGCTCTCTCATGTTTAGGGTATAATTTTTATAATTTATTTCATTTTTGTTTCTTTTATCTTTATTTATCTTCCTCTATCCCTCTCTCCCCCTCTCTCTCTCTCTCATGTTTAGTGTACAATTTTTGTAATTTATTTAATTTTTGTTTCTTTTATCTTTATTTATACATTTCATTTTTTTATATTTTTTAAATTTTTATTTATTTTAATTGTTTATTATTAGGCGCATACATTTTTTTTAACTTCTGATTAACAAAAAAGATGTGTCATTTTTATGTTTCTTTTTAAATAATTTTACTATAATTTTATTTTGTCATGTGTACTTCAATTCATATATATATATATATAGTCTTTTTTTGTGATTCACAATTAATATATACATTGTTCGTGTATATAGTTTATATGTTAATATTTTTATTGATTCTCTTTATTATTATTTTTTTGTGTATCTCTTTGTTGCTCTTTATTTTAGTTATATTCATTGATTTCTCTGTATTGATGCTCTTTTTATTTAAAATATCGTGACAATTTAGAGTGTATGTTGTGACCCATGTGATATTTGTTAATTTGGTGTATCTTTTTAGATGGTTTATGTTATAATGTGTTTAAGGAGTTGACTTAAAATTATAATATGATATATAAATTTATAATATGATTTATAGTATGCTAAAATATTAAGACATTATCATATAGATATTTTTTATTTGTCCATTAGATTCAACTACTATATAGGATCTTGAAAATTATACAATTGTGTAATTAGTTATTTTTTACTTTTTTTCATATAATTATTGTATTGATCATTTACATTAGTGAGACTATTTTTATTATTAATATTTATAAATATGCTATTATTTATATAATTAATTAAATCATCTTATCCGTTTAAATTTAATTCTATTGAATTAATTATTTAAGGTGTTATCGCTATTTCTATTTTTAAAGATTTTTTAATATTATTTAACAATTCTAATAATATAATAACTATTAAAAAAGACAGAACAAAAAATTTTTAATGTAAAAATAGGGTAAAAAGAATAAATTTATTTAACAATTTTTTCAGGATAGATATGCTTTTTATAGATAATTATTGTAAGGCATGAAAAACTATTAAATTCTATTAATGATTGTTAAGGATAAATAATTATTATAATTAAAAATAATATCAATTTAAATGATATACAAATAAACCGTGCCAAACATAATAATTTAAAATGGTTACTTTTAAAAGAATATAGTTTATGATATTTAATTTTTTATTATTTATTAAAAAAAGCATAATTACTTAACGATATTTATTTTTTAAATTCACTATGTATGTAATTTTTTTTGACAAAATTTTACTCATGATGGTAATTTTTCTAATGGTGTAAATGTGGATAATTATATTTTTACTTTTTGATATAATCGATATAATATTAATAATGAATAGTAATTAACCCCTCATATTTTTAATCAAAATATTTTGACGATAGTTTCTATTTATAGATATCAATGGATGATTGTTTCTTTAAAAATAAAATGCATTATGATTTTAGGTTATTTCATAATTAATAATAATACTTGATTATTTCTTTAAAAATAAATTGCATTATGATTTTAGGTTATTTCACAATAATAATTAATGTTCATAATATTGAATTACTCTAAATTTTTTATTTTCTATCGTTAGTAGTTGATTCCAAATTAAAAAGATTATGTTAAATTGTTGAATAGTCCAAGTATAACCGGAGTTAATTTAGTTTATTTGTTTATTAATATAATTGATTGAAAGCATAAATGATAAATAAGACAAACAAATAATTAGAAAAATAAAATGTTAGCAATTACTTAAAATAAATAACAAAATAAGTTATAGGGTATTACTTTATTTAAATTATTAATAATTAAAAGAATAAAAGATCAGTAATTATTTTTAAAATAGACATTAAATTTAGTTTTATGGTACTAATTTATTTGATTTGTTAATAAAATTTTATAATTTTTAGATTTATATCTACTCAATTTATGTATTTTATTTTATTCTACTTTAACAAAAAATTGAGACGTGCATTTTTAATTATTTATTTAAAAAGTATAGCAAAATGAGTTATATCAATTATAATTAATTATCAATAATTGATATCAATTAATTTATTGTATTAATTTTTAAGATGAATAATGTATAATAAATGTTGTGAAATTAATTATAATGAATTAATAATTAATAAATAAAAAACTAAAAGAAACTTTTTTATTACTTTTTAATAGCTACACGTTTTTATAATTTCACTTTTTTTTATCTCTTCTTTTCACATTTATTTCTTTTAATTTATTGAACTAAATCAATTATACTAATTATTTGTATTAACTAATTAAGTACTTAAAAATATTATAAAAAATATTTTTAAAATGTGTCCGTAAGATACAAATTAACTAAATTATTTTCAATTTAATGCGTTTGATTCATTCAATTGTATTAATTATAACTAATCAATTATGTAATTTGATTTGATTAGGATAAATATTTCATCATTTAATATTTTATTTGATTCATTAAGTTACATTAATCATAACTTCAAATATTTTATTTAATTAGTGTAAATATCAAATTATTTTAAATTTTGTTTGATTTATTAAACCAAATTAATTATAACTAATTTATTATTTAATTTGATCGAGATAAATATTGAATTATTTAATAAATAATATATAAAGCAATGAAATAAATGAACTCAATTAATTCAATTTATTATCTTATTATTTTATATATCTTTTTTCTCCCTCTCTATTTTGTACCTCAGGTAAAATATTTGTAATTTTTTATTTTTGTTTTTTTATCTTCATTTTGCTAATATTTTTCTATGATTTTGTTTTATATTAATTAATTTTTTTATTTATTTTGATTAATAATTCTTAACGGTATTATTATTTTATTTAAAGATAATTTAAATTTTTTATAATATCTACTTAATATATTAAAATTGGGTTTTCCCTCAACTAATAAAGGTGAGGTATCGATCCCTCGTGATTCTATTTTTCCTCCAAAATGAATACACTATTCTTTATTCTAAATTATTTTATAAAAAATATCTTTATTATAATTATATTATAATAATGAATATTTAATGAATAGTACATAATTATACTAATTTAGGAACATGTTTTCATTATAATTATATCAAATCAATATTTAATGCATTATTAAACTACTTATCAATTATTAATTAAAAATACTTTTAATAATAATAATAATAATAATAATAATAATAATAATAATAATAATAATAATAATAATAATAATAATAATAATAATAATAATAATAATATATGATAATGATATGATAATTACATCGGTTGTGGTAATCATGATAAGAATATTTGATTCTAATCATAAAATGATCAAATCTTATGATATTAATAATGCACATTGATTTTAAATATTTTTAGTTATTTAAATTATATTGATTTTAAAAATATTTATATAATTATAATTCTTATTCATTATCTAATAATAATAATAATAACTTGAAAAATCCGTATATAAACTATTTCAATTACCCGTGCATTATTATTAAACTTTTATCTATCTACTTAAAATAGTAAAATTGGATTTTTTCTCAACTAATAAAAGTGAGGTGTCAATTCCTCATAAATTCATTTTCTCTCCAAAATAGATACATTTAATGAAAAATACATAATTATACTAATTTAAGAAAATAGCTTTATTATAATTATATAAAATTAATATTTAATACATTATTATATAATTTGATAATTGGAAATTGAAAATACTTTTAATCATTTTAATAATAATAATAATAATAATAATAATAATAATAATAATAATAATAATAATAATAATAATATACTTCTACTTAATATATTAAAAGTACTATTCTCTTTTTTAAATTGATTTTAAAAAAAATATTTTTATTATAATTATATTACAATTAATATTTAATAAATAATGTATAATTACACTAATTTAAAAAAAAACATCTTTATTATAATTATATAAAATTAATATTTAATACATTTATAACTTAATTCCTTGATAAAATTATTATAGAGTTACATAGAAATGGGAAGAACAATTCTTCGGTGCTTCGGTGCATGGCACGGTTATAATTTCAATTCTTTATGAATTCATATTTTTTTCAAAATGAAAATATTTTTTTTTAAATTTATTTTAGAAAAATTATAATTTCACACTAAATGTAAATGATAAATTACAAAAATTTGGTAAGTTAATGAAATCAAATCATATTTCTATAACATATATAAAAATTGAATTTTTACGTTTAATGATAGAGCTGACGTGACATACTTCTGAGCGTATTTCTTATTTTTTTTATAATAACTCATTGAATACAATTTATTACAGTAAATTAATTATATCAACTAATTGATTTGATTATATATTTAAATATCACACCATTTATTATAATTTATTATATCAATTATTTATAATTTATCATATCAATTATTTTAATTCATTAATTTATAAGGCAAATAATAACATAGATAATCTATTACTTATACTGATTAAATACAATAAATAAAGATTAATTTAGTTAAAAATTCATTCTCTTCTATGTTTTTCTATTTATTTTTTAATTCATTAAATCCAATCAATTATAATAAATTAATTATGTCAACTAATTAATTCAATTAATTATTTCTTAATTTATTTTTTTTTGAATTCAATAAATCAAATAAAATCAATTATACTAATTATTTGTATCAACTAATTGATTTGATTAATTCTTAAAAATATTTTTTTAATTTATTTTATTTATTTAAATACATAAATTATAACTAATTAGTTATTTAATTTTATTAGGATAAATATCAAATTCTATTCCTAATACAAAAATACAAAATTTTATTCCTTTGATTTTTATTTTACCACTATAAAAGACCATACATGCTAGAAGAAAATATCATTTGTTTACGAATTACTCTTTCATTGGGTAACTTTTACAACAATCTTTTTTCTTTATATGAGGCATCATCACAAGAAGGCAATTATCATGGATACAAACCACCACACACTCTCCAACTCTCGTGCTCATTATTCAACGTAATATATGATATGTTATCTGTGAAATATTTATAAATCATGGTGTTATCACGTATGCATAAAAAAAATTTCGTATTTAAACTTAAGTCATTTACCTGTTTGTGTGGTATATTGTAGTGTGAAATTACTTTCAATTTGTGTTGCGCAATGATATTATGGTCTAATTTAAACTGTTATTTTAGAATTGTGTTATAATTTTATTTCATCATTTTCTCTTAGATATCAAGTTGATGTATTTTGATTTATTATTATTGAAACAGATGTGATATGAAATTTACAAAAACAAATCTCATGCTCAATTTATCTTCTATTTCTTTTTATTTTTCTTATTCATTTTATTTTTTTTAAATATCATATAATTTATTATAATTTATACCAATTAATTAATTATAATTCATTATATTAGTTAGTTTAATTTATTAATTTATAATATACATCATAAAATAAAACATTTGTTACTTATAACGTTATTTCTTCTAAAATCTAAATTTGAATAATCATATTTTTAGTTTTTATTATGAACAAAATATTATTAATTATGAATAATAATTAACCATTCATACTTTTAACAAAGTGTTTGGATGATTTTTATATTTATTAATATTAATTGTTGATTATTTTATGAAGATTACACATGAATTCTTTTTTCCTCTCAAATAAATTTACTCTAATTATATTACAATTAGCTCATGAATAATGCATGTCTATATTAATTTAAGAAAATATTTTCATTATAATGATATCAAATTAATATTCAATACATTATTAAACTAATTAATTATCAATTATTAATATTTTTAATCATTTTAATTATATTAATTGATATAGTTCTAATTCTTATTCATGTGCAATAATTTTATTAGTAAATAATTGGTACACACATTAATGGTAACTCATTTAATTTGATATCAATTAGTAGATAATAATAATAATAATAATAATAATAATAATAATAATAATAATAATAATAATAATAATAATAATAATAATAATAATAATAATAGAAAATGTCTAGACGGTACATGCATTGAATTTTAAAAAAGAAAAACATATTTCAAAAAGGATTAGGATATCAATAATAAATTGTGATTGATATCAATATCAATAATTAATTTTTATAATTATTTTTGTACTACTAAAAATTACATATAGTGTTTCTTTTATGGTATAAAAAGGTTGTCAATCATAACATTTTTGTTAAATTATATATATTGCATGGACACAAGATTAATTATTTAAAAAATTAAATTTTAATTAATGTTTTATTTTTTACTCTTATTTTTATTAATTAATTATTTTACTTTTTATATTTACAGTAAATATTGAATGTAAAAAAAATTGATTGTTATATATTTTATTTATTTAGAGTCATAACTAAATTTGATATAATTGTAGCAAATATCTACAATTAATAGTAACATAATATTATAATTTTAAGTTATATAATATAATAAAAAAGAACTTTGCAATTTATATCTGCTTCCTATATAGCAATAATATTATATATATTTATATATCTCCTCTTTTAGCTCTTTCCTAAAAATTGGCATATAATTAATATAGATAACATATATAATGAGCAAGTATCTCTATTAAATTAATCATAAAGATTAATAAAATATAATGGCATAATTTTTACCTAATTGTAACAAGTATCTCCATTAAAAATATTGGCTAATTATTACCGTGTATAATTAATGTGTGTAATAGTGAATTTTTACAATTATTTAACATTTTGAAAATTCATAATTCAAACATTGTTCCTTTTTTATTTTTTATTTTTTGTTTAATTATTCTGTTGATCCCTATAGTTTTGTGAAATTTTCAATTAGGTCTCTATACTTTTTTTATTTTTAATTGAGTCCTTACACTAAATTCTTTTTTTAATTGGGTCCCTAAACTTTTTTTTCCTTTTATTTGGATTCCTGCACCAAGTTTTTTTTTAGTTGGGTCCTATAAAATGAAGCCAATTACTACTAAGAGGGACCTAATTGAAAAAAAATTGGTGCAAGGACCCAATTAAAAGGAAAAAAAGTATAGGGACCTAATTAAAAATTTCGCGAAACTATAGGGACTAACAGAGTAATTAAACCTTTATTTTTCATACCTAATGGCTACTAGCTACAATTCTATCAATAGTATTAATAACCTATGGTAGATTATGTGATGAAAAAGTTTAGAAAATAAAGGCAAGAATTATAAGGTTATGGAAAGTCTCATCCCAATTTGACAAGAGCAAGACGGCTTACATAGGAATGATTCTAACGAATGTTAAAGTTAGTTGATTATTTTTCATGATTCTTTCAAGTGATGCTAGGTTCAATTTATAAATATTTTTTGTTCGTATTTTATATTTATTTGATAAGTAAATCCTTGCAATTAAAGACAGTGCCATTTAATAGCTTTATAAATGCTAATAGTTTTTATATTTAGTTTATTTTATAATATGATGAAATTCATTGTTCAATCAAGAATTATTTGGCAAAGATGTTTAAAAATAAATTGATTGAGGGGAAGGTCAATGTCACCTCAGATTTTGTGATTGAGAAATCAACTGAAATTTATCTTCTGACTGTATACATGTGTAGAATAACTTTTAAGAAGAGTCACGTATAATAAATACGGTCGATGATTGTAAAATTCCTGATAATTATTTCAATTTTCTTACTCATGTTGATGTATTGAAACAAACAAAATGAACAATTTAACTTATTTGGTACGTAGTTAATTTGTATTGATCTACACAAAACTATTTTTTATTTTAATTTTTGCCAAAAAGTTATATAATAGCATCATTTTATCGATAATATAAATTTTAATAGTTTATTTATGCAAATGTTTAAAATTGTATTGCAACTTTTTTAAAGGTATATTCTTTTATTAATATATTGTTAGTTTTATCGTTTAATATAAAATAAATTGGTAAAAGTTTTTTGATTTATAAGTAATTTATTATTTTATTTATTTATTTGTCTTTAATTTGATACTTTTAATTTTCTTTAATTAGATGTTATTGGATTCTTGACTGAAAAAGAAGAGCTTATATCATGATCAAAAATAGGAAGAAGTGACCATTACATTGTAGTTGATCTTCATGATCTGGAGTATGTGAAATTTTAATATTTCACAATGAGATTTTGTTTTGTAACAATTATCTATTAATATGCAAAATATTTTATCTTTTTTATTATATATTACTACCTATTTCTCTTAATTCTTGCTTTTATTTAGAAATAAGAGAAAATAAAGTGCATACTTTGAGATCAATTTATAACTCAATTATTCAATTATCTACGTGATCATCAAACAACTAAATGCATACTTATTCTCCAATTTACAAAATTTAACAAAGGCATTGGTAAGCATATTGGTTTACCTTTTATTTAACATATTTTTTTATGTTATATTAGTAATCATATTATATATATTTTTACGAATATATCTTTTTAGAAAATACTCTTAGTATTAGCATGTAGTGTATTAAATAAATATTAGTGGTTTTAAATTATGAAAATATTTAAAATTGTATTGTGACTTTTTTAAAGGTATATCATTTTATTAATATATTGTTAGTTTTATCGTTTAATATAAAATAAATTGGTAAAATTTCTTTAATTTATAAGTAATTTATTATGTTATTCATTTATTTGTCCTTAATTTGATACTTTTAATTCTTTTTTTTAATTAGATATTATTGGATTATTGACCTGAAAAAAAGAGCTTATATCATGATAAAAAAGTTGGAAGAAATAACCATTACATTGTGGTTGATCTTCATGATTTGGAGTATGTAAAATTTTAATATTTCATAATAAGATTTTGTTTTGTAACAATTATCTACACATATGCATAATATTTTATCTTTTTCATTATATATTACTACTTATTTAACTTAATTCTTGCTTTTTATTTAGAGATGAGAAAAAATAAGATGCATTCTATAAGATCAATTTACAATTCAATTATTCAATTATCTATGTGATCACCAAATAACCAAATATATATTTATTCTCCAATTTGCAAAATTAATAAAGGCATTGGCAAGCATATTGGTTTAACTTTTTATTTAACATATTTGTTTATGTTATATTTGTAATCATATTATATCTATTTTTACGAATATATCTTTTTAGAAAATACTCTTAGTATTAGCATATGGTGTATTAAATAAATGTTAGTGATTTTAAATTATTTATTATTTATTAGAGAACTTTGTGCATTAGAATTTTCTAATAATTTATTATTCTAAGCTGATTTTGATATGTTCTTATTTCACAGTAAAACAACATATAAAAATTTATTGGTGGAAACTAAAAAGTATTACTAGGTTATTTATGGTCACATTTCTGATTTATTGAAAAAAGTATTTTACTAAAATCGATTAATAACTACTTTAAAGTTGATACACTTAAACACTAGATTAAAAAAAACAAACAATGCATAACATATCATTTTTTTTAGTAATCAAATTATTATAATTCAAATTAATTTTAACAAAATAACTTAAAATTATAATTTCAATCTTATCACGTGCATGGCACGGGTTATTACACTTGTTTACACATTACTCTTCCAGACTTGGTCTTCATTATTACAATTACCCTAGGTCAATTCAGAAAGCCCTCCATGAAGATGAACACCCACAATTAACCCTAGCTAACCCTAACGCAGTCTTTATTGTGCCTCACCGTACCCTAACCCTCTCTTCATTATGCTCATGAAGAACCCCTAACCACAACAAAGAACCCCTAACCATGATGAAGAACCCCAATAGAACAACCCCTAACCGCAACGAAGAACCCCTAACAGCACTCTGCGAAGAACGTCGTCAGTTGCCGGCGCTCGCAATGTCTTCGTCGAAGAACCCCTAACCCTCAAGCTCACTGAGTCTCACCCTCCGTCGTCAGTCTTCGCTCTTTTCTTGCCACTCTCACCCTCAAGCTCACTGAGTCTCACCTCTCTCACAGCTGGTCTCGCCGTCGACCTTTCTCTATCTCTCTGGTATATCACTTTTCTTGCAGGTGTTTCAAACTCAAGTTCATCACGATCTGCCACCGTCGCTGCTCTGTCGTGTGCTATCGCAAGCTCTGCTTAGGCCATCAATGCTTCCTTCGCTGTGAGTTGGTCCCTGGGCAGGTGGTGGTAGGAATTTCAAGGTCCTTATGTAAGTGTCTTTTGCGTATTTATGCTTACAATTTATTAGTAAGAAAATAATTTGAATCTCTTACATGAAATTCTGATTAGGAGGTGCTATACTGTTACTATGAGTTTCTCATTACTTATCCCGTTTTCATAGCCATTAATAAAAATCTGAAAGATAGCCTTAATGAGAGTTGTCTTCTGCATTTAGTGTTGTCTTCCATTTGGGTGCTGATTGTACTTTTCTGTATTGGTGGCATTGAGGTAATGTGAAATCATCCTCCTTTGGCATCCTGGACAAATACAATGCAAAGAAAAAGTCATTCACATTATATTATGATGATAGCAATTGAGTCACTGATGTAACAATTAACTGAAATCAGACCTCAAAAGCATGCAACCTTTTGCGTATAAAGCAACAGAGTAAAAACAACAACAATTTAAATTCAAATTGACTTGGGTAAAATGGTTAAGAGAATCACTGAATCAATAATATATATCTTTAATACATTCTGTAAGGTCTTATACTATAAATGTTGTTCTAACCTTGTAGGTATAGTAAAAATTTCTCTGTCAATTTTATATATTCTTCTTGGTACAACTATAATGTAACTTGCACTTGAATGTTGCCCAGATTGCTATTATCAAATACAATGCAAGTAGAAAGGAATAAAGGAAATATTTAAGGAGAAAATAAAAAATAAAAATGAATAATCTTTTATGCCTCCAATTTTTACAAATAAAGGATAATGCAATTGAAAACGATGTTGCCTTCCTTTCCCTTTTCTTTTCCTTCTTGGATGTTACTTTTATTTATTTCTTTCTTTCTTTATTAGCTATCCTTTTAGTTGGAAATGATGTCTTAATTCTGTGTTTGAGCACTGAAACTTTAACTTTGGTTTTGGGTTGGCAGCTTGTTATGTTGCCCAAAGAACTAGGCTTGTGGCAATTTAGCTCTCAAGTATGTCTTTGTCTTGTGGGTATTAATTCATAAAGCTTTTTAATGTCCCTTTTCCAGTGTTTTCTTCTTTACTTTCTTCCAATTTTTCTACTGCTTAAGGAAATTGGATTTTGGTCAAATGTCCACTTTTATCTATATGTAGTAGTGTACATTGTTTGTTGTTCATGGTTACTTTGGTTAATTTTCTTTTAGCTAATTTGTTTTCTCTTTTTGGGGCCAGCTTTACGAGTATCACTATAATATGATGCTTCTCTTGATTGAGAAAAAAGAGTGGAGCTCTAAGTATAATAAGCTGAATCAAGATTTGACAGAAGTGAAGGATGCTCTTGAAAGAGAAAAATCTGCTCATTTAATTGCCATCTCTGAGGCAGATAAGCGGTAAGAGAATCTGAGGAAGGAGAAAGAATGTGTGCTTGATGTAAGACTTTTTTATTATTATATAAATACTTGTATTAGTGTTAATTCTTCTTTGGTATTGCAGGAAGGGGAAGAGAGGCTAGCCAAAGGTCAATAGATTTAAAAATATGTCATCCTCCTTTGGTATTTCAGTTCTCTAGCCATAATTCCCCATTGTGCTCAATAGATTTAAATGTGAGTGTCATCCTCCTTTGGTATTTCTCGCTTTCCTATACATTGGTAGGTAGCATCTTGTATCCATGAAATTGTTGAATGCTTTACACATATATCAAGCAGAACAATTACATGTAATGTCTTAATTCAGAGCATGTAATTGGGTTAACCTTACTGAGTGTCATTTTCCATCCGTAGCAAAGATCAGAACAAAGCTGAACCAAATTGCAGTTAAATTTCTTTGTTTTGCTTACAAAAAGGAGAAATGTGTGGTTTGGTTTGTGATTTTGAGTATAAAACCAGGCCATATAAATGCAGCATTTAAGCAGATTCAGTTTTAGTTTATTTAACCAAATATTTGGTGACACTAAATTCAGTTTCTTTATTTATTTTGACTTGCAGTATTAACTATTTAAGCTTTTTTCTCTTTTTTGTCTTTAATTAAGAACTTGTCGAGTTTATTTAAGCTTCAATAATTAAGTTAGAAAGGAAATTGAAATGTTTGTAGGTATGGAAATGTGTTCAAGACAAGGATATTGGGAAGCAGTGTGATAGTGTCGACGGAGGTGGAGGTGAACAAGGTGGTTCTGATGAACCAAGGGAACATGTTCATCCCTGCTGAGACCTAAGAAGCTAGGTTTGGGTATATACCTGATACTTTTGCTAAATGATTTTGATTGTATTGGCCTTTGATACAATTCATGTACAGGAATTGCTTATATTCATGGCATGAAGCATGCATCTGGAAATTTTGTTGTCATCATGGATGCTGATCTGTCACACCATGTAAGTTTTGCTGTTAACATGTAAATGACAGATTGTAGTTATTATTTGTGATTAAATTTGGAACAAATAATGAAAAATAAGAGAAGAATTAGATGAACTTCATTTTTAGTTTAGAGAATTATTAGTAGCAGAATTATGTTAACCTCTTCTTATTTATTTATTTTTCTTTGTCTGATCTGTTTAGTTCTTCTGTAGCCAAAATATTTGCCAAAATTCATTAGGTAAGAGAAACTTTCAATAAGTCATTTCTCACATTCTCGTTAACTGCCTATGCCATCTTTATATGAACACCTATCACCATTAATCTCTCAGGTTTTTCAGCAAGCAAATGGAAGCTAGAGCAGATATAATTACTGGCACTTGTTATGTTAAAGGTGGTGGTGTGCACGGAGGGAATCTTATGTGCAAACTAACAAGAAGGGGAGCAAATGTTATTGCTCAAACATTTTTATAGCCTGGTGTCTCAGATTTGACAGAATCATTTAGGTATTGATCTTGATACTTTGTATTAAATACATTGTTAATAGTAAGTTTCTGCCTTGCTTCCACGATTTGAAATCAATTTATTCTTGGTCTTGGTAGACTTTATAGGAAGTTTATGCTTGAAGACATCATTAGTTGCTGCCTTAGTAAGGGATATGTCTTTCAAATGGAGATGATAGTCAGAGCATCCAGAAAAGGATATCATATTGAAGAGGTACATTTACATAATGATGTTTATAATTTTAACGGTTAACCTAGTTGTTTTGTTGACTTTCATTAGTCCATAGCTCATTATTTAGATGCATATTAGCATTAATCATTTATATACAACATACAAGTATGTGCTTTGTTTTGAGGCAATTAGTGCACTATTAGTGCTAGTTCCAACTGTAGTTGTGCCTTTTATTTGGTCACCTTGTGAAATTTTCCTTAACCTACAAAATTAGATAGGTCTTGGTCTTCAGTAGCTATCCATGAGATTTAGAATGATGTCAAACACATAAACAACTCATAAAAGAAAATTTTCTAATAGCATTGAATTGTCTGGACGTTGGAATTCTTCTCAGGATTAGCTCTATTATTTTCTATTGATCTTACTCTTTTTTGTGAGTTATATTATTTGCTTACCACTAGTTATAAACATTGTCGGCAGTTCAATACAGCGAAGTAAAGCATTTAATTAGTTAAAACTATGATGCTACAAAATTTCACATTTAATCTACATATGAAACTTCTCTCATGATGGTAACTTGAGGTTCAGGTTAGGTTCTGCAATCATTGTCTCGTTTGTCATTAATTTGTGAGTTATTAATATATCTAGATGTGGTTCATGATTTCTTATATAGTTAAAAAAACTTTATTACAGTTTTGAATAGAGTAGTAACTATTAAATAACAAGAGAATAATGTAATTTTACGTTGCAGGTGAGTTTGAATGGTTTTGGAGATGTGGCTTCATCAGTTCCCAGTTCATCAGCTTTCTTCGAAAGTAGCTTGAAGAAGGTTATATCAAGAATCCCCAGTAGCAGCAAGGTTTCCTTCGAAAGATTCAAGATTGTGGTGATCGATGAAGACAAGCAGACAGATAAAGACAGATAGAAAGGGTTGGCCTATGATATCTCAGATGACCAGCAAGACATCACAAGAGGGAAGCGTATTTTGTAGTTTTTAATGTGTATTTTGTAGTTTTTAAAGGAAGTATATAATGTAATAGTTGTTGGAATTGTAATGCATGTATTACAAATTCACGGGTAGTTGTTATCACTTTGATTTTTTGTTAGATCTTGTCATGTGATTAACCACTATATTTGGTGTACAAGTTTATGTTAATAGTAGGTTTTATATTGTTAATAGTAATTAAAATTGTTATGAAGGTTTTATATTGTCTAAATTTTATATTATCTATGAATTTTATTAGGTTTTATTATAAAGATTAAAAAAAATTAAACTTGAACAAACTTTTCGCCACGTTTTAAAAGTGTAGCTATTTCGTACAACAGTTACTTTTGGCCACACTTTAAAGCGTGGCGACAAAAAAACGTGGCCATAGGTCACCACAAGCGTGGCGATAGAGCAACCGGCACGCTAGCAACTGTGACCCTTTCAAAAGCGTGCCGGTTGCTTAAAAAGCGTGGCAAAAAGCTATCGCTACGCTTTTTCCACTTTTCGCCACGCTTTAAAAGCGTAGCAAGATCCTGGTTTTCTTGTAGTGTGATTTTTGAAAATTAGAGGGGAGAGATAAGAAATAATAAATTTTGAAAAGATAAGAAGTTAGAAAGAGATTTTGAAATTAGAATTTAAAAAGATATGATTGAAAAAGATTTGATTGAAAAAGATATGATTGAAAAGATATGATTGAAAAACAAATTAAAAAGATTTGATTTTTAAAATTGATGACTTGACTAACAAGAAACTAAAGATATGATTCTAGAATTTAAAGTTTGAACCTTTCTTAATAAGAAAGTAATAAACTTGAAATTTTTTTTTGAATCAAAGCATTAATTGCTAGCAAGGATTTTTAAAAATATAAAATAAATTTAAGAAAAATATTTTTTTGAAAAATTGGTTTTAAAATTTTCAAAAACATTAGAAAAGAAAGATAAGATTTTAAAATTATGAATTAAAACATAAAAAATTGAAAAAATTTGAATTTGAAACGAAATTACCTCCCCTATGTCATCCTGCGTTAAACGCCCAGGATGCTACCTCTTTGGGCGTTTAACGCCCACTTTGCTACCTCTTTGGGCGTTTAAAACCTAGCCAGATACCCTGGCTGGCGTTAAACGCCAGAAATCCTTCTTTACTGGGCGTTTTTCTAAATGCCCAGCTTTTTCTCTGTGATTCATCTGCTTTACGTTCTGAATCTTCATTTCTCTGTATTATTTACTTGAAAAGATATTTTTTTTAATTTTTAATGAGGAGAGAGAAAAATAACAAAATGACACAAAACATGAAAAATGAAGATCAGAACAAGTAATGCATGCAAGAACACTTTGAATGTCAAGATGAACACCAAGAAAACTTTGAAGATCATGATGAACATCAAGAACATATTTTTGAAAATTTTTAAGAAAAGAAAGATATGCAACACACCAAACTTAGAAATTTTTAATGTTTAGACACTATGATTTTGAAGATGCATATGAAAAACAAGAAAAGACACAAAACAGGAGAATTTAAAGATCAGAACAAGGAAAATCATCAAGAACAACTTGAAGATCAAGGAAGAACACAATGCATATGTTTTCGAAAATTAAGAAAAATTAAAGCATGCAATTGACACCAAACTTTAAATTTAACACTAGACTCAAACAAGAAACACAAAAAATTTTTGTTTTATGATTTTATTAAATTTTTTTGTATTTTTGTATTTTTATTTTTTTATTTTTTTTCAAAAATAAAAATAAAAATAAAAGGAAGCTTAAACATAAAATAAAATTACCCAATCTAAGCAATAAGATGAACCGTCAGTTATCCAAACTCAAACAATCCCCGGCAACGGCACCAAAAACTTGGTGCACGGAATCGTGATTCACACTTCTCACAACTCCGTTGCAACTAACCAGCAAGTGCACTAAGTCATCCAAGTAATACTTTATGTGAGTAAGGATCGATCCCACGGAGATTGTCGGCTTGAAGCAAGCTATGGTCATCCTTGTAGATCTCAGTCAGGCGGATTCAAATGGTTATCAGGTTTTGGTAATTTAAAAGATAAATAAAACATAAAATAAGATAGAGATACTTATGTAATTCATTGGTGGGAATTTCAGATAAGCATTTGGAGATGCTTTGTTGCCTCTGAAACTCTGCTTTCCTATTGCCTTCATCCAATCATTCGTGCTCCCTTCCATGGCAAGCTGTAGGATCCTCTCAGTGAAAATGGTCCAGCTACAGTTTTTGCACGGCTAATCAACTGTCGGATTTCTTGTCTCGGATGAAAAATACCAGGCACAGCTACCTGGTGGACGAAATTGTGATCCATGTTCTAACTATTTTGAGATGAAAGCTTTATTATGGCACTGGTTGAATTCATAACTCCGTTCAACTAACCAGCAAGTGTACTGGGTCGTCCAAGTAATAAACCTTACGTGAGTAAGGGTCGAATCCACAGAGATTGTTGGTATGAAGCAAGCTATGGTCACCTTGTAAATCTCAGTCAGGCAGATTAAAGGGTAATTGTGATTATTGGAATAAATAATAAAAAGGAATAATAAAAGGGATAGAATACTTATGCAGATTCATTGGTGGGAATTTCAGATAAGCGGATGGAGATACTGTGGAGCCCAAGGACGCCTGCTCTCCTACTGCTTCTACTCAATCCTTCTTACTCCTTTCCATGGCAAGCTTTGTATAGGGGTTCACCATCAACTGTGGCTACTTTCATCCTCTCGGGAAAATGATCCTATGCGGTTGTCAGTCGCACGGCTAATCGTCTGGAGGCATTGATGAGCGGATAATTTGTATGCTTTTTGGCATTGTTTTTAGTATAATTTAGTTAGTTTTTAGTATATTTTTATTAGTTTTTAGCTAAAATTCACTTTTCTGGACTTTACTATGAGTTTGTGTGTTTTTCTGTGATTTCAGGTATTTTCTGGCTGAAATTGAGGGTCCTGAGCAAAAATCTGATTCCGAGACCAAAAAGGACTGCAGATGCTGTTGGATTCTGACCTCCCTGCACTCGAAGCGGATTTTCTGGAGCTACAGAAGCCCAATTGGCGTGCTCTCAACGGCATTGGAAAGTAGACATCCTGGGCTTTCCAGCAATATATGATAGTCTATACTTTGCCCAAGATTTGATGGCCCAAACCGGCGCTCAAAGTCTCCCTCAGAAATTCCAGCGTTAAACGCCGGAACTGGCATAAAACTTGGAGTTAAACGCCCAAACTGGCATGAGAACTGGCGTTTAACTCCAGAAAAGGTCTCTACACGAAATTGCTTCATTGCTCAGCCCAAGCACACACCAAGTGGACCCAGAAGTGGATTTTTACGTCATTTACTCATTTCTGTACACCCTAGGCTACTAGTTTACTATTAATAGGATCTTTTGACATTGGATCTGTACCTTATGACCTTATGACCTCATGACATTTTACACGTTTTCTTTGTGTACTTCCACAGCATGAGTCTCTAAACCCCATGGTTGGGGGTGAGGAGCTCTGCTGTGTCTTGATGGATTAATGCAATTACTACTGTTTCTCATTCAATCATGCTTGCTTCCATTCTAAGATAATACTTGTTCTTAATCCGGATGAATGTGATGATCCGTGACAATCATCATCATTCTCAACTATGAACGTGTGCTTGACAACCACCTCCGTTCTACCTTAGATTAAGTAGTTATCTCTTGGGTTCTCTAATCGGAATCTTCGTGGTATAAGCTAGACTGATGGCGGCATTCAAGAGAATCCGGAAGGTCTAAACCTTGTCTGTGGTATTCTGAGTAGGATTCAATGACTGAATGACTGTGACGTGCTTCAAACTCCTGAAGGCGGGGCGTTAGTGACAGACGCAAAAGAATCACTGGATTCTATTCCGGCCTAATTGAGAACCGACAGATGAATTCCGCTATGCTGTGACAGAGCATATGCAATCGCTTTCACTGAGAGGATGGGAGGTAGCCATTGACAACGGTGAAACCCTGCATACAGCTTGCCATGGAAGGAGACTTGCGTGTTTGAAGAAGAAGACAGTAGGAAAGCAGAGATTCAGAAGATGGAGCATCTCCAAACCTCAACCTATTCTCCATTACTGCAAAACAAGTAATCATTTCATGTTCTTTTGCTTTTCACAATCAATCCTGATAATTTCTGATATCCTGACTAAGATTTACAAGATAACCATAGCTTGCTTCAAGCCGACAATCTCTGTGGGATCGACCCTTGCTCACGCAAGGTATTACTTGGACGACCCAGTACACTTGCTGGTTAGTTGTGTGGAGTTGCAAAAGTGTGATTGCAATTTCGTGCACCAAGTTTTTGGCGCCGTTGCTGGGGATTGTTGAGTTTGGACAACTGACGGCTTATCTTGTTGCTTAGATTAGGACTGTTTTATTTTTGTTGGTTTAGAGTCTTTTAGTTGAGTCTAGTTTCATATTCTAAGTTTGGTGTCAGTTGCACGCTTTTGTTTTTCTTTTAATTTTCGATTTTTGCATGTTTTTAGTTCCTTTTTGATTTACAAAAATTCTAAGTTTGGTGTCCTCTTTGTGTTTTTTTTTCCTTAAAAATTTTCGAAAACTGTGTGTTTGATTTTCTAAAATTTTAAGTTTGGTGTCTTTTTGTGTTTTTCTCTTTCCTCTTTTCAAAATCAAATCTTTTTCATAAAAATTTTTTTCAATCATATCTTTCTAATTGCTATTTTCAAAATCTTTTTAATTAACTAATTGATTCAGTTTTCAATTTGCTTTGATCTTATTTTCTTTTTAATTTTCGAATTTTTACTTTAATTTTATTTTATTTTATTTTATTTTACTTTTTTTCGTTAATTCAAAAACAAAAAAAACAAAATTTATCTCCTTACAATCATTATCATTTCCCTTTTGTCCATTATGGACTCAAGTGGGATTAATCAGTCCAAAAAGACTCTGGGGTCATATGCTAACCCCATTACAGCTGCATATGGGAGTAGCATCTGTACACCTCCCATCAAAGCAAGCAGCTTTGAACTAAATCCTCAACTCATTATCATAGTGCAGCAAAATTGCCAGTATTCCGGTCTTCCACAGGAAGAACCTACTGAGTTTCTGGCACAGTTTTTACAAATTGCTGACACAGTACATGATAAAGAGGTAGATCATGATGTCTACAGACTATTACTGTTTCCATTTGCTGTAAAAGATCAAGCTAAAAGGTGGTTGAATAACCAACCTACAGCAAGCATAAAGACATGGAAACAGTTGTCAGACAAATTCCTGAATCATTTTTACCCTCCTAAGAGGATGACACAGCTAAGGCTGGACATCCAAGGCTTTAAACAAGAGGATAATGAATCCCTTTATAATGCCTGGGAGAGGTATAGAGGTATGCTAAGGAAATGTCCCTCTGAAATGTTTTCAGAATGGGTACAGTTAAACATTTTCTACTATGGGCTTACAGAAAAAGCTCAGATGTCTTTAGACCACTCAGCTGGTGGATCTATACACATGAGGAAGACAATTGAAGAAGCTCAAGAGCTTATAGACACTATTGCTAGAAACCAATATTTGTACTCTAGCAATGAGTTCTCTCCAAAAGAGGAAGTCATGACAGTAGTCACTGACCCTAGTCCTCAAGAACAAATAATTGAGCTTAATCAACAATTGCTCCTGATGACAGAACAGTTAGCAGACTTTAAAGAGATGCTCTATGAAACTAAAGTTGCTAACAAGAGCATAGAACTGCAATTGAATCAAGCAAAACAGCAATTATCTAAACAGATAACAAAGGAATGTCAAGCAGTTCAATTGAGGAGTGGGAAGACCCTGAATAACACTGCTCAAAAGAGTAAAAAGCCAAACAAGGAACAATTGACAGAGGACAACCAAGCCACTGTGCAAAATCCCTCTGAGGACAGTAAGAGCCCAGAGAGGAATGTTATTGGCGTTCAAACGCCAGAAAGGGAAGGAAAGTTGGCGTTAAACGCCCATTCCTTGCCCAGTTCTGGCGTTCAAACGCCAGAAAAGGGAGAAAAGTTGGCGTTTAACGCCCAAGCTTCACCCATTCCTGGCGTTAGACGCCTAGGGAGAATCAGACACCTGAGAGTGCTGACAGCAATCTCTCTAACAAGGCTTCTTCAACCACTTCTGTAAGGAATAAACCTGCAGCATCTAAGGTTGAAGAATATAAAGCCAAGATGCCTTATCTTCAAAAACTCCGCCAAGCGGAACAGGATAAGCAATTTGCCCGCTTTGCAGACTATCTAAGGACTCTTGAAATAAAGATTCCGTTTGCAGAGGCACTTGAGCAAATACCTTCTTATGCTAAGTTCATGAAAGAAATCTTAAGTCATAAGAAGGATTGGAGAGAAACTGAAAAAGTGTTTCTCACTGAAGAATGCAGTGCAGTCATATTAAAAAGCTTACCAGAAAAGCTTCAAGATCCAGGAAGCTTTATGATACCATGCACATTGGAAGGTGCCTGCACCAAGATAGCACTATGTGATCTTGGAGCAAGCATCAATCTAATACCTGCATCCACTATCAGAAAGCTTGGGTTGACTGGAGAAGTCAAACCAACCCGGATATGCCTCCAACTTGCTGATGGCTCCATTAAATACCCATCAGGCATAATTGAGGACATGATTGTCAAGGTTGGGCCATTTGCCTTTCCAACTGACTTTGTGGTGCTGGAAATGGAGGAGCACAAGAATGCAACTCTCATTCTAGGAAGACCCTTCCTAGCAACTGGACGAACTCTCATTGATGTACAAAAAGGGGAAGTAACCTTGAGGGTCAATGAGGATGAGTTCAAGTTGAATGCTGTAAAAGCCATGCAGCATCCAGACACACCAAATGACTGCATGGGCGCTGACATTATTGACTCTCTGGTAGAAGAGATCAATATGGCTGAGAGCCTAGAATCAGAGCTTGAGGACATCTTCAAAGATGCTCAGCCTGATCAAGAAGAACTAGAGGAGGCAAAGGAATTTTTGAAAATTCCTCAGAAGGAGGATAAGCCTCCCAAGCCTGAACTCAAACCACTACCACCATCCCTGAAATATGCATTTCTGGGAGAGGGTGACACTTTTCCAGTGATTATAAGCTCTGCTTTAAATTCACAGGAAGAGGAAGCATTGATTCAAGTGCTAAGGACACACAAGACAGCTCTTGGGTGGTCCATAAGTGATCTTAAGGGCATTAGCCCAGCTAGATGCATGCACAAGATCCTGTTGGAGGATAATGCCAAACCAGTGGTCCAACCACAGAGGAGGCTAAATCCTGCCATGAAGGAGGTGGTGTAGAAAGAAGTCACTAAATTACTAGAGGCTGGGATTATTTATCCTATTTCTGATAGCCCCTGGGTGAGCCCTGTCCAAGTTGTTCCCAAAAAGGGAGGCATGACAGTGGTTCATAATGAAAAAAATGAACTGGTTCCTACAAGGACAGTCACAGGGTGGCGCATGTGTATTGACTACAGAAGGCTCAATACAGCCACCAGAAAGGATCATTTTCCTTTACCATTCATAGACCAAATGCTAGAAAGACTAGCTGGCCATGATTATTACTGCTTTTTGGATGGCTATTCAGGCTACAACCAAATTGTAGTAGATCCTCAAGACCAAGAGAAAACAGCATTCACTTGCCCTTCTGGCGTATTTGCCTACAGGAGGATGCCTTTTGGTCTGTGCAATGCACCTGCAACCTTTCAGAGGTGCATGCTCTCTATCTTCTCAGATATGGTAGAGAAATTTTTGGAAGTCTTCATGGATGACTTTTCAGTATATGGAGACTCATTTAACTCCTGTCTTAATCACCTAGCACTTGTCTTGAAAAGGTGCCAAGAGACTAACCTGGTTTTAAACTGGGAGAAATGTCACTTTATGGTGACTGAAGGAATTGTCCTTGGGCACAAAATTTCAAGCAAGGGAATAGAGGTGGATAAGGCAAAGGTAGAGGTAATTGAAAAATTACCACCACCTGCCAATGTTAAGGCAATCAGAAGCTTTCTGGGACATGCAGGATTCTACAGAAGGTTTATAAAGGATTTTTCAAAAATTGCAAAACCTCTGAGTAACCTGTTAGCTGCTGACACACCATTTGTGTTTGACACACAGTGTCTGCAGGCGTTTGAGACCCTGAAAGCTAAGCTGGTCACAGCACCAGTCATCTCTGCACCAGATTGGACATTGCCATTTGAACTAATGTGTGATGCCAGTGACCATGCCATTGGTGCAGTGTTGGGACAGAGGCATAACAAGCTTCTGCACGTCATTTACTATGCCAGCCGTGTTCTAAATGACGCACAGAAGAACTACACAACCACAGAAAAAGAGTTACTTGCAGTGGTCTATGCCATTGACAAGTTTAGATCCTACCTAGTGGGGTCCAAAGTGGTTGTGTACACTGACCATGCTGCTCTTAAATATCTACTCACAAAGCAGGATTCAAAACCCAGGCTTATAAGATGGGTGTTGCTTCTGCAGGAGTTTGATATAGAAATAAGAGACAGAAAAGGGACAGAGAACCAAGTAGCTGATCATCTGTCCCGAATAGAACCAGTAGCAGGGGCGTCCCTCCCTTCTACTGAGATCTCTGAGACTTTCCCAGATGAGCAACCCTTTGCCATTCAGGAAGCTCCATGGTTTGCAGATATTGCAAATTTTAAAGCTGTGAGGTTCATTCCCAAAGAGTACAGCTATGTGCAGAGAAAGAAATTAATTTCAGATGCCAAGTACTACCTCTGGGATGAACCATATCTCTTTAAGAGATGTGCTGACGGAGTGATCCGCAGGTGTGTACCCAGAGAAGAAGCACAAAGGATCCTATGGCACTGCCATGGATCACAGTATGGAGGACATTTTGGAAGTGAGCGAACAGCCACTAAAGTCCTCCAATGTGGCTTCTACTGGCCTACTCTCTATAAAGATTCCCGAGAGTTTGTGCGTAACTGTGACAGTTGCCAAAGAGCTGGTAACCTGCCTCATGGATATGCCATGCCTCAACAAGGGATATTAGAGATAGAATTGTTTGATGTATGGGGAATTGACTTCATGGGGCCATTCCCACCATCATACTCAAACACTTATATTCTGGTGGCAGTGGACTATGTATCTAAGTGGGTAGAAGTGATTGCTACACCCACTAATGATACCAAGACCGTACTGAAATTCCTCCAGAAAAACATTTTCAGCAGGTTTGGCGTTCCCAGAGTGCTAATCAGTGACGGGGGCACTCATTTCTGCAATAAACAGCTACACCTTGCTATGGTTAGGTATGGAATTAGCCACAAAGTGGCAACTCCGTATCATCCACAGACAAATGGGCAAGCTGAGGTCTCTAACAGAGAACTAAAAAGAATCCTGGAACGGACTGTGATGGCCCGAAGAAAGGATTGGGCAAAGAGCTTGGATGATGCTCTGTGGGCATACAGAACAGCATTCAAGACTCCTATAGGAACCTCCCCATACCAACTGGTGTATGGGAAGGCCTGTCATTTGCCTGTGGAATTGGAACATAAAGCCTACTGGGCAACCAGATTCCTAAACATGGATGCACAGTTAGCTGGTGAAAAAAGACTGCTCCAGCTAAATGAGCTAGAGGAGTTCAGACTCAATGCCTTTGAAAATGCAAAAATTTATAAGGAAAAGGCAATGAAATGGCATGACAAGAAGTTGTCAACCAGAGTCTTTGAGCCAGGACAAAAAGTTCTGCTCTTCAACTCTAGGCTCAGACTGTTTCCAGGAAAACTCAAATCCCGTTGGAGGGGTCCGTATGTGATTACAGGAGTGTCACCATATGGATATGTTGAGCTTCAGGATATTGATTCTGACAAAAAGTTGATTGTTAATGGACAGAGAATCAAACATTATCTTGAAGGCAATTTTGAGCAGGAGTGCTCAAAACTGAGGCTTGAGTGATTCTCAGTGAAAGTCCAGCTAAAGACAGTAAAGAAGCGCTTGCTGGGAGGCAACCCAGTCATTAGGAGGTTGTATGAATTGTTCTTACAGAGGCAAATATCAAAAATGAAGGAATTCACAGAGTTACAGAAGGATTCAGCTCAAAAAGCAGAGAAAATGAGCTTACTGGCGAAAAAACGCCAGTAAGGGGCATTTTGGGCGTTAAACGCCAGAATGGGTACCATTCTGGGCGTTTAACGCCAGGAATGGTGCCATTTTGGGCGTTAAACGCCAGAATGGGCACCATTCTGGGCGTTTAACGCCAGGTGTGCAGCATCCTGGGCGTTTTGAAAAACGCCCAGTGATAAAGACTTTCTGGCGTTTAACGCCAGCCAGGGTACCTGGCTGGGCGTTAAACGCCCAAAAGGGGTGCCATATGGGCGTTAAACGCCAGAATGAGTGCCATTCTGGGCGTTTAACGCCAGAAAGGTGGGGGGACCACATTTTTGTTTTCAATCCAAATTTTTTCAAACTTTCCTCTTTTTACCCATACTCTTCTACATAAATGCACTTCAACCTTTCATCATTCACTTTCAAATCTTCACAAATCAAAACCATTCTTCAAATCTATTTCAAATTAATCCCAAATCTTCTTCAAAAACTCACCCTTTTCTCAATTTCTTTCCATATCTTCTCAAATCCCCTTTTGAATCTCTCTTTTTTTTCGAAAATACTCTCCCTCCTCACCTTATAAATTCGTGTTTGGCTCCCTCTTTCCACCACACCATTCGAATTTCCTCTTCCTCTCTCTCTCTCTTCTCTTCTTTCTTCTCTTTTTGCTTGAGGACAAGCAAAACATCTAAGTTTGGTGTGCTTTTCCGTGATCACTAAGCCAAGATTCATCAAGATCATGGCTCCTAAGGGAAAACAAACCAACTCAAGAGGAAAGAAAGAGACTAATCCAAAGAATCTTTGGAATCAAGAGAAGTTCTTAACCAAAGAACATGAAGACCATTATCACAAAATAATGGGTCTGAGGTCAGTGATCCCGGAAGTTAAATTTGATCTGAAAGAAGATGAATATCCGGAGATCCAAGAGCAAATTCGAAACAGAGGATGGGAAGTTCTGACCAATCCTGAAATAAAGGTTGGAAGGAACATGGTTCAGGAATTCTACTCTAATCTGTGGCTAACAGATAAGCAGAGAATGACTGGAACTGCTTACCATACCTACAGAACCATGGTCAGAGGGAAAGTTATGTACTTCCATCTGGACAAAATAAGAGAAATCTTCAAACTACCTCAACTGCAAGATGATCCTGACTCCTTCAATAGGAGAATGGTGAGAGTAGATAAAGGGTTGGATCAAGTTCTAGAGGACATATGCCTCCCTGGGACTAAGTGGATAACCAATTCAAAGGGTGTCCCAAACCAACTCAAGAGGGGAGACCTCAAGCCAATTGCAAGAGGTTGGCTAGACTTTATTGGGCGTTCCATATTGCCCACTAGCAACCGTTTTGAGGTCACCATCAAGAGAGCAGTGATGATTCATTGCATTATGCTTGGAAAAGAAGTGGAGGTTCATCATGTGATTGCTTGTGAGATCTACACAATTGCAAATAAGAATTCCACTGAAGCCAAACTGGCTTACCCAAGCTTGATTTTCTTGCTCTGTAAAGAGGCTGGGGTGAAGATGGGAGTAGATGAGTTCATACCCATTGAACACCCAATCACCAAGAAGTCAATGGAAGGACAAGTGCAAGACAACTCTATCAAGAGAAGGGCGCAGGAATTCCTCCCTAAATTCCCAAGAATTGACTACTGGACCAGCCTAGAAGCATCTATTAACAAGCTGCAAGAGACTATGGAGCAACTGAAGGAAGAACAGCAGAATCAGAACTGCATGCTCTGCAAATTGCTGAAGGAACAAGAGAAGCAGGGGCGTGAAATCCAAGAGTTGAAACGCCAAAAGTTCTCCTCTCAAGCTGAGGGAGCATCCACTTCTCAAAATCAAGGTTGTTGAGTCCTAACTCTGTGAAAACCTCTATCATTAGGAGCCTATGTTTTTGCGTTTTTTTTAGTTTGTTTTGTTTTCTATTTTTATTTTTTTCTTTTAGTCTCATCTTATATATATCTTTGAGTCCCATTCTTAGTTCATAATTAATAAAATTGAAATTTTATGCCTTAAAGATATGAATGTCCTATGAATCCATCACCTCTCTTAAATGAAAAATGCTTTAATCACAAAAGAACAAGAGGTACAGGATTTCGAAATTTATCATTGAAACTAGTTGAATTAGTTTGATGTGGTGACAATACTTTTTGCTTTCTGAATGAATGCTTGAACAGTGCATATGTCTCTTGAATTTGTTGTTTTGAGAATGTTAAAAAATTGTTGGCTCTTGAAAGAATGAGGAAAAAGAGAACTGTTATTGAGGATCTAAAAATCATTAGACTGATTCTTGAAGCAAGAAAAAGCAGTGGATACAAAAAAAAAAATTCGAAAAAAAAAGAGAGAAAAAGAAAAAGAAAAGAAATAAAGTTGTGATCCAAGGCAACAAGAGTGTGCTTAAGAACCCTGGACACCTCTAATTGGGGACTTTAGCAAAGCTGAGTCACAATCTGAAAAGGTTCACCCAATTATGTGTCTGTGGCATGGATGTATCCGGTGGTAATACTGGAAGACAGAGTGCTTTGGGCCACAGCCAAGACTCATACACTAGCTATGTTCAAGAATCATTTTACTCAACTAAGAGAATCAATAACACTATCTGAGTTCTGAGTTCTTATAGATGCCAATCATTCTGAACCTCAAAGGATAGAGTGAGATGCCAAAACTGTTCGGAGGCAAAAAGCTACTAGTCCCGCTCATCTAATTGGAACTATGTTTCCTTGATATTTTGGAGTCTATAGTATATTCTCTTCTTTTTATCCTCTTTTGATTTTCAGTTGCTTGGGGACAAGCAACAATTTAAGTTTGGTGTTGTGATGAGCGGATAATTTGTATGCTTTTTGGCATTGTTTTTAGTATGTTTTTAGTATAATTTAGTTAGTTTTTAGTATATTTTTATTAGTTTTTAGCTAAAATTCACTTTTCTGGACTTTACTATGAGTTTGTGTGTTTTTCTGTGATTTCAGGTATTTTCTGGCTGAAATTGAAGGTCCTGAGCAAAAATCTGATTCCGAGACCAAAAAGGACTGCAGATGCTGTTGGATTCTGACCTCCCTGCACTCGAAGCGAATTTTCTGGAGCTACAGAAGCCCAATTGGCGCGCTCTCAACGGCATTGGAAAGTAGACATCCTGGGCTTTCCAGCAATATATGATAGTCCATACTTTGCCCAATATTTGATGGCCCAAACCGGCGCTCAAAGTCTCCCTCAGAAATTCCAGCGTTAAACGCCGGAACTGGCATAAAACTTGGAGTTAAACGCCCAAACTGGCATGAGAACTGGCGTTTAACTCCAGAAAAGGTCTCTACACGAAATTGCTTCATTGCTCAGCCCAAGCACACACCAAGTGGACCCAGAAGTGGATTTTTACGTCATTTACTCATTTCTGTACACCCTAGGCTACTAGTTTACTATTAATAGGATCTTTTGACATTGGATCTGTACCTTATGACCTTATGACCTCATGACATTTTACACGTTTTCTTTGTGTACTTCCACAGCATGAGTCTCTAAACCCCATGGTTGGGGGTGAGGAGCTCTGCTGTGTCTTGATGGATTAATGCAATTACTACTGTTTCTCATTCAATCATGCTTGCTTCCATTCTAAGATAATACTTGTTCTTAATCCGATGAATGTGATGATCCGTGACAATCATCATCATTCTCAACTATGAACGTGTGCTTGACAACCACCTCCGTTCTACCTTAGATTAAGTAGTTATCTCTTGGGTTCTCTAATCGGAATCTTCGTGGTATAAGCTAGACTGATGGCGGCATTCAAGAGAATCCGGAAGGTCTAAACCTTGTCTGTGGTATTCTGAGTAGGATTCAATGACTGAATGACTGTGATGTGCTTCAAATTCCTGAAGGCGGGGCGTTAGTGACAGACGCAAAAGAATCACTGGATTCTATTCCGGCCTAATTGAGAACCGACAGATGAATTCCGCTATGCTGTGACAGAGCATATGCAATCGCTTTCACTGAGAGGATGGGAGGTAGCCATTGACAACGGTGAAACCCTGCATACAGCTTGCCATGGAAGGAGACTTGTGTGTTTGAAGAAGAAGACAGTAGGAAAGCAGAGATTCAGAAGATGGAGCATCTCCAAACCTCAACCTATTCTCCATTACTGCAAAACAAGTAATCATTTCATGTTCTTTTGCTTTTCACAATCAATCCTGATAATTTCTGATATCCTGACTAAGATTTACAAGATAACCATAGCTTGCTTCAAGCCGACAATCTCTGTGGGATCGACCCTTGCTCACGCAAGGTATTACTTGGACGACCCAGTACACTTGCTGGTTAGTTGTGCGGAGTTGCAAAAGTGTGATTGCAATTTCGTGCACCAGGCATCACCCATGGATGATGGCTACATCCCATCCTCGCAGTGAAAACTAATGCTCACGCACTCTGTCACAGTACGGCTAATCACCGGTTGGTTCCCGCTCCTACTGGAATAGAATCCCTTGATTCTTTTGCGTCTGTCACTAACGCCCAGCAGGTTACAAGTTTGAAGCACGTCACAGTCATTCATTACCGGAATCCTACTCGGAATACCACAGACAAGGTTAGACTTTCCGGATTCCCAGGATCCTACTCGGAATACCACAGACAAGGTGAGACTTTCCGGATCGTCATAAATGCCGCCATCCATCTAGCTTATACCACGAAGATTCTGTTGGGGAATCTAAGAGATACGCATTCAAGCTCTGTTGCATGTAGAACGGAAGTGGTTGTCAATCACGCGTGTTCATAAGTGAGAATGATAATGAGGGTAATCTGACTCATAACATTCATCATGTTCTTGGGCACGAATGAATATCTTGGAATAAGAATATGAAAGATTTGAATAAAAGAAAATAGAACTTCATTAATACTTGAGGTACAGCAGAGCTCCACACCCTTAATCTATGGTGTGCAGAAACTCCACCGTTGAAAATACATAAGCAAAAGGTTCAGGCATGGCCGAATGGCCAGCCCCCTTAAACGTGATCAATGATCTCCTAAGATGAAGAATAAAACAAAACTGAGACCAAAGATGTCTAATACAATAGATAAATGTCCTATATATACTAGACTAGCTACTAGGGTTTACATGAGTAAGTAATTGATGCATAAATTCACTTCCGGGGCCCACTTGGTGTATGCTTGGGCTGAGCTTGATTAATTCACGAGCTGAGGCATCTCTTGGAGTTGAACTCTGAGTTATGACGTGTTTTGGGCGTTCAACTCCGGATAATGACGTTTTTCTGGCGTTTAACTCCAGACAGCAGCGTGTACTTGGAGTTCAACGCCAAGTTACGTCGTCATTCTTCGAATAAAGTATGGACTATTATATATTGCTGGAAAGCCCTGGATGTCTACTTTCCAACGCCATTGAGAGCGCGCCAATTGGAGTTCTGTAGCTCCAGAAAATCCATTTCGAGTGCAGGGAGGTCAGATTCCAACAGCATCAGCAGTCCTTTTGTCAGCCTTCTTCAGAGTTTTGCTCAAATCCCTCAATTTCAGTCAGAATTTACCTGAAATCACAGAAAAACACACAAACTCATAGTAAAGTCCAGAAATGTGAATTTATCATAAAAACTAGTGAAAACATCCCTAAAAGTAGCTTAAACTTACTAAAAACTATATAAAAACAATGCCAAAAAGCGTATAAATTATCCGCTCATCACAACACCAAACTTAAATTGTTGCTTGTCCCCAAGCAACTGAAAATCAAATAGGATAAAAAGAAGAGAATATACTATAAAGTCCAAAATATCAATGAATATTAATTTAATTACATGAGCGGGACTTGTAGCTTTTTGCTTCTGAACAGTTTTGGCATCTCACTTTCTCCTTTGTAGTTTAGAGTGATTGGCATCTCTAGGAACTTAGAATTTTGGATAGTGTTATTGACTTTCCTAGTTAAGCATGTTGATTCTTGAACACAGCTACTTATGAGTCTTGGTTGTGGCCCTAAGCACTTTGTCTTCCAGTATTACCACCGGATACACAAATGCCACAGACACATAACTGAGTGAACCTTTTCAGATTGTGACTCAGCTTTGCTAAAGTCCCCAGTTAGTGGTGTCCAGAGCTCTTAAGCACACTCTTTTGCTTTGGATCACGACTTTAACCATTCAGTCTCAAGCTTTTCACTTGGACCTTCATGACACAAGCACATGGTTAGGGACAGCTTGATTTAGCCGCTTAGGCCTGGATTTAATTTCCTTGGGCCCTTCTATCCATTAATGCTCAAAGCCTTGGATCCTTGCTTTTTAAAATTTTCGCCAATTTTTTTTTCACTGCTTTTTCTTGCTTCAAGAATCAATTTCATGATGTTTTTCAGATCATCAATAACATTTCTCTTTGTTCATCATTCTTTCATGAACCAACAATTTTAACACTCATAAACAACAAGATAAAAAATATGCACTGTTCAAGCATTCATTCAGAAAACAAAAAGTATTGTCACCACATCAATATAATTAAATTAAATTCAATAATAATTTCGAAAATTATGTACTTCTTGTTCTTTTGAATTAAAATATTTTTCATTTAAGAGAGGTGAAAGACTAATGGATTTTATTCATAGCTTTAAGGCATGGTTACACACTAATGATCATGAAGTAGAGACACAGAACATAGATAAACATAATACTTAAAAACCGAAAGCAGAAAGAAATAAAGAACAAGGAATGAATCCACCTCTAGTGGTCTTGAAGGACCAATGATGTTCTTCAACTCTTCTATCTCCCTTCCTTGCCTTTGTTGCTCCTCCCTCATTGCTCTTTGATCTTCTCTTATTTCTTGGAGAGTGAGGGCGTGTTCATGGTGTTCCACCCTTAATTGTTCCACATTATGGCTCAAATCTTCTAAGGAGGTGCTGAGTTGCTCCCAATAGGTGTTGGGAGGAAAGTGCATTCCTTGAGGCATTTGTTGATGATGAACTTCCTCATGTTCTTCTTGAGGGCCGTGAGGAACTTCTCTTGTTTGCTCCATCCTTTTCTTGGTGATGGGCTTGTCTTCTTCAATGGAGACATCTCCATTTGTGATAACTCCAGCTGAGTAACAAAGATGACATATAAGGTGGGGGAAGGCTAGCCGTGCCATGTATGAAGGCTTGTCAGCTATTTTGTAGAGTTCATTGGAGATGACTTCATGAACTTCCACTTCCTCTCCAATCATGATGCTATGAATCATGATGGCCCGATCCACAGTAACTTCAGATCGGTTGCTTGTAGGGATGATGGATCTTTGGATGAACTCCAACCATCCTCTAGCTACAGGCTTGAGGTCCAGTCTTCTTAGTTGGACCGGTTTGCCTTTGGAGTCTATTCTCCATTGGGCGCCTTCCACACATATATCCCTTAGGACTTGGTCCAACCTTTGATTAAAGTTGACCCTTCTTGTGTAGGGGCGTTCATCACCTTGCATCATGGGTAGATGGAATGCCAACCTCACATTTTCCGGACTGAAATCTAAGTATTTCCCCCGAACCATTGTGATATAGTTCTTTGGATTCGGGTTCATACTTTGATCATGGTTTCTAGTGATCCATGCATTGGCATAGAACTCTTGAACCATCAATATTCTGACTTGTTGCATGGGGTTGGTTATGACTTCCCAACCTCTTCTTTGGATTTCATGTCGGATTTCCGGATACTCATTCTTTTTGAGCTTGAAAGGGACCTCGGGGATCACCTTCTTCTTTGCCACAACATCATAGAAGTGGTCTTGATGGCTTTTGGAAATGAATCTTTCCTTCTCCCATGACTCGGAGGTGGAAGCTTTTGCCTTCCCTTTTCCTTTTCTTGAGGAAATTCCGGTCTTAGGCGCCATTGATGGTGATGAAAAACAAAAAGCTTAGGCTTTTTACCACACCAAACTTAAAATTTTGCTCATCCTCGAGCAAGAAAGAAAAGAAGAGTAGAAGAAGAAGAAGAGAATATGGTAGAGAGGGAGAGAAGTGGGTTCGGCTAGGTGGGAGAAGAAAGGGGTTGTGTTGTGTGAAAATGAAGAAGAATGGAAGGGTATTTATAGGGAGATGGGAGGGTTAGGTTTCGGCCATTTTGGGTGGGAATGGGTGGGAAATTGAATTTGAATGTTATGGAGGTAGGTGGGGTTTATGGGGAAGAGTGGGTTGATGTGAATGGTGAATGGGGTAATTGGGAAGAGGGAGTGAGGTGATTGATGAAGAATATTGGGAATTGTGACATGGGGTATTCAAATCACAAAAATAGGATTAAGAGGTAAGGTGGGAATATGGTAGGTGGGGATCCTGTGGGGTCCACAGATCCTGAGGTGAAAAGAAATACCATTCCTTCACCATATAGGCATGTAAATTGCCTCCATGCATCATTCTGGCGTTCAAGCGCCCATTGGTGCATGTTCTGGGCGTTAAACGCCCATGTAATGCATGTTTCTGGCGTTGAACGCCAGTTTCATGCTTGTTTCTGGTGTTCAGCGCCAGATTGTCCTCTGTGTGCACGTCCTGGCGTTAAACGCCAGGTTGTTGCTTGTTTTGGGCGTTCAGCGCCAGAAAGATGCTCTGTTCTGGCGTTGAACGCCAGCCAGATGCATCTTACTAGCGTTGAACGCCAGTCTGCGCTACCTCCAGGGTGAAAAATTTTTTCTTCTGTTTTTGACTCTGTTTTTAATTTTTTTGATTTTTTCGTGACTTCTCATGATCATGTACCTAATTCAACACAAAAATAACACTAAAACAAAATAAAATAAAATTAGATAAATAAAATTGGGTTGCCTCCCAACAAGCGCTTCTTTAATGTCAATAGCTTGACAGTGGCTCTCATGGAGCCACAAGATGATCAGATCAATTTAGTGTGTTGTCTCCACACCAAACTTAGAGTTTGGATATGGAATTTGAACACCAAACTTAGAGTTTGGTTGTGGCCTCACAACACCAAACTTAGAGTTTGACTGTGTGGGCTCTTCTTGACTCTGAACTGAGAGAAGCTCTTCATGCTTACTCTCTTTTGTCACAGAGGGATGGCCATGTGCATTAAACACAAGGTAGTCCCCATTCAATTGAAGGACTAACTCACCTCTGTTAACATCTATCACAGCTTCTGCTGTGGCTAGGAAAGGTCTTCCTAGGATGATGCATTCATCATCTTCCTTCCTAGTGTCTAGGATTATGAAATCAGCAGGGATGTAAAGGCCTTCAACCTTCACTAGCACGTCCTCTACTATTCCATAAGCTTGTCTCACTGACTTGTCTGCCAATTGTAATGAGAACAAGGCAGGTTGCACCTCAATGATTCCCAGCTTCTCCATTACAGAGAGTGGCATCAGATTTATCCCTGACCCAATATCACATAGAGCTTTTTCAAAGCTCATGGTGCCAATGGTGCAAGGTATTAAGAACTTGCCAGGATTTTGTTTCTTTTGAGGTAGAGTTTTCTGAATCCAAGTATCTAGTTCACTAATGAGCAAGGGAGGTTCACTTTCCCAAGTCTCATTACCAAACAGCTTGGCATTCAGCTTCATGATAGCTCCTAAGTATTGAGCAACTTGCTCTCCAGTCACATCTTCATCCTCTTCAGAGGATGAATATTCTTCAGAGCTCATGAATGGCAGAAGGAGATTTAATGGAATCTCTATGGTCTCTAGATGAGCCTCAGATTCCTCTGGATCCTTAATAGGAAACTCCTTCTTGCTTGAAGGACGTCCCAAGAGGTCTTCCCCACTAGGATTTTCGTCCTCCTCCTCCCTAGTGTATTCGGCCACTTTGATCAAATCAATGGCCTTGCACTCTCCCTTTGGATTCTCTTCTGTATTGCTTGGGAGAATACTGGGAGGAGTTTCAATAACTTTCTTACTCAGCTGGCCCACTTGTGCCTCCAAATTTCTAATGGAAGATCTGGTTTCATTCATGAAACTGAAAGTGGCATTTGACAGATCAGAGACTATATTGGCTAAATTAGAAGTGTTTTGTTCAGAATTCTCTGTCTGTTGCTGAGAAGATGATGGATATGGCTTACTATTGTTCAGCCTATTACGTCCACCATTGTTAAAGCCTTGTTGAGGCTTTTGTTGATCCTTCCAGGAAAAATTTGGATGATTTCTCCATGATGGGTTATAGGTGTTTCCATAAGGTTCACCCATGTAATTAACCTCTGCCATGGCAGGGTTCTCAGGATCATAAGCTTCTTCAGAAGCTGCCTCTCTAGTACTGTTGGATGCATGTTGCAATCCGTTCAGATTTTGAGAGATTATGTTGACCTGTTGAGTCAACATTTTGTTCTGAGCCAATATGGCATTCAGAGCATCAATTTCAAGAACTCCTTTCTTCTGAGGTATCCCATTATTCACGGAATTCCTCTCAGAGGTGTACATGAACTGGTTGTTTGCAACCATGTCAATGAGTTCTTGAGCCTCTTCAGGCGTTTTCTTCAGGTGAATAGATCCACCTACAGAATGGTCCAGTGACATTTTCGAAAATTCAGAGAGACCATAATAGAATATATCTAACATGGTCCATTCTGAAAACATGTCAGATGGACATCTTTTGGTCAGCTGCTTGTATCTTTCCCAAGCTTCATAGAGGGATTCACCATCTTTTTGTTTGAAGGTTTGAACATCCACTCTCAGCTTGCTCAGCTTTTGAGGAGGAAAGAATTTATCTAAGAAGGCAGTGACCAACTTATCCCAGGAGTCCAAGCTATCCTTAGGTTGTGAATCCAACCATATTCTAGCTCTGTCTCTTACAGCAAAAGGGAAAAGCATGAGTCTGTAGACTTCAGGATCAACTCCATTCGTCTTTACAGTCTCACAGATCTGCAAGAACTCAATTAAAAACTGATAAGGATCTTCAGATGGAAGTCCATAAAACTTGCAGTTTTGTTGCATTAATGCAACTAGTTGAGGCTTAAGCTCAAAGTTATTGGCTCCAATGGCAGGAATGGAGATGCTTCTTCCATCAAACTTGGATGTTGGCTTTGTGAAGTCACCAAGCATTCTCCTTGCATTATTATTATTATTATTTTCGGCTGCCATGTCCTTCTCTTGTTCGAAAATTTCTGAAAGGTTGTTTCTGGATTGTTGTAATTTAGCTTCTCTTAATTTTCTCTTCAGAGTCCTTTCAGGTTCTGGATCAACTTCAACAAGAGTGCATTTTTCCCTGTTCCTGCTCATATGAAAGAGAAGAAAACAAGAAAAGAAAGAGGAATCCTCTATGTCACAGTATAGAGATTCCTTTATGTTAGTAGAAGAAGATAGGGGTATAAGAAAGAAGAAGGATGGATTTGTAGATGAAGAGAGGTGAAGAGAAGTGTTAGTAATTAACTAATAAAATAGAATAAGAGAAGAGAAGAAAATTTTCGAAAATAATTTTTGAAAAAGAGTTAGTGATTTTCGAAAATCAAAGACAAAATAAGTTTAAAATTTAAAATTTAAAACAAAAAGAATTTTTTGAAAAAGAGAGGGAGAATTTTCGAAAATTAGAGAGGAAAAAGTAGTTAGGTGGTTTTGAAAGAGATAAGAAACAAACAAAAAGTTAGTTAGTTGATTGAAAAAGATTTGAAATCAAATTTGAAAAAGATAAGAAGATAAGAAGTTAGATAAGATATTTTGAAATCAAATTTTGAAAAAGATAAAACTTTTGAAAAAGATAAGATAAAAGATAAAAAGAAATATTTGAAAAAGATATTTGAAAAAGATTTAATTTTTAAAATTACTTAACTAACAAGAAACTACAAGATAGGATTCTAGAATTTAAAGATTGAACCTTTCTTAACAAGAAAGTAACAAACTTCAAATTTTTGAACCAATCACATTAATTGTTAGCTTAATTTTTGAAAATATGATATAAAAGATAAGAAAAAGATTTTTGAAAATTAATTTTTTAAAATTTTCGAAAATAATAAAAAAAATGAAAAAGATATGATTTTTGAAAAATATTTTGAAAAGATAAGATTTTTTTAAAATTGAAATTTTGACTTGACTTGTAAGAAACAACTAATTTTGAAAATTTTTGACCAAGTCAACCCAAAATTTCGAAATTTTGGAGGGAAATAGGGAAAAGATATTTTTTTGATTTTTTGAATTTTTAATTATGAAATAGAAAAACAACAAAAATACTCAATGCATGAAATTTTTAGATCAAAACAATGAATGCATGCAAGAATGTTATGAATGTCAAGATGAACACCAAGAACACTTTGAAGATCATGATGAACATCAAGAACATAATTTTGAAAAATTTTTGATGCAAAGAAAACATGCAAGACACCAAACTTAGAAATCTTTAATGCATGGACTCTAACAAACGAAAAATGCATATGAAAAACAACAAACAACACAAAACAAGTAAACCTCAAGATCAAACAAGAAGACTTGTCAAGAACAACTTGAAGATCATGAAGAACACCATGAATGCATGAATTTTCAAAAAAATGCAAGAAAAATTTTTTAACGCATGCAATTGACACCAAACTTAAAAATTGACTCAAGACTCAAACAAGAAACACAAAATATTTTTGGTTTTTATGATTTTATGATTTTTTTTGTATTTTTATTATTTTTTCGAAAAACATTTTTTTTTGAAAAAACGAAAAATAAAAGAAAATTTTTTGAAAAAGATTTTTGAAAAGAAAATTACCTAATCTGAGCAACAAGATGAACCGTCAGTTGTCCATACTCGAACAATCCCCGGCAACGGCGCCAAAAACTTGGTGGACGAAATTGTGATCCATGTTCTAACTATTTTGAGATGAAAGCTTTATTATGGCACTGGTTGAATTCACAACTCCGTTCAACTAACCAGCAAGTGTACTGGGTCGTCCAAGTAATAAACCTTACGTGAGTAAGGGTCGAATCCACAGAGATTGTTGGTATGAAGCAAGCTATGGTCACCTTGTAAATCTCAGTCAGGCAGATTAAAGGGTAATTGTGATTATTGGAATAAATAATAAAAAGGAATAATAAAAGGGATAGAATACTTATGCAGATTCATTGGTGGGAATTTCAGATAAGCGGATGGAGATGCTGTGGAGCCCAAGGACGCCTGCTCTCCTACTGCTTCTACTCAATCCTTCTTACTCCTTTCCATGGCAAGCTTTGTATAGGGGTTCACCATCAACTGTGGCTACTTTCATCCTCTCGGGAAAATGATCCTATGCGGTTGTCAGTCGCACGGCTAATCGTCTGGAGGCATCACCCATGGCTGATGGCTACATCCCATCCTCGCAGTGAAAACTAATGCTCACGCACTCTGTCACAGTACGGCTAATCACCGGTTGGTTCCCGCTCCTACTGGAATAGAATCCCTTGATTCTTTTGCGTCTGTCACTAACGCCTAGCAGGTTACAAGTTTGAAGCACGTCACAGTCATTCATTACCGGAATCCTACTCGGAATACCACAGACAAGGTTAGACTTTCCGGATTCCCAGGATCCTACTCGGAATACCACAGACAAGGTGAGACTTTCCGGATCCTCATAAATGCCGCCATCCATCTAGCTTATACCACGAAGATTCTGTTGGGGAATCTAAGAGATACGCATTCAAGCTCTGTTGCATGTAGAACGGAAGTGGTTGTCAATCACGCGTGTTCATAAGTGAGAATGATAATGAGGGTAATCTGACTCATAACATTCATCATGTTCTTGAGCACGAATGAATATCTTGGAATAAGAATAAGAGAGATTTGAATAAAAGAAAATAGAACTTCATTAATACTTGAGGTACAGCAGAGCTCCACACCCTTAATCTATGGTGTGCAGAAACTCCACCGTTGAAAATACATAAGCAAAAGGTTCAGGCATGGCCGAATGGCCAGCCCCCTTAAACGTGATCAATGATCTCCTAAGATGAATAATAAAACAAAACTGAGACCAAAGATGTCTAATACAATAGATAAATGTCCTATATATACTAGACTAGCTACTAGGGTTTACATGAGTAAGTAATTGATGCATAAATTCACTTCCGGGGCCCACTTGGTGTATGCTTGGGCTGAGCTTGATTAATTCACGAGCTGAGGCATCTCTTGGAGTTGAACTCTGAGTTATGACGTGTTTTGGGCGTTCAACTCCGGATAATGACGTTTTTCTGGCGTTTAACTCCAGACAGCAGCGTGTACTTGGCGTTCAACGCCAAGTTATGTCGTCATTCTTCGAATAAAGTATGGACTATTATATATTGCTGGAAAGCCCTGGATGTTTACTTTCCAACGCCGTTGAGAGCGCGCCAATTGGAGTTCTGTAGCTCCAGAAAATTCATTTCGAGTGCAGAGAGGTCAGATTCCAACAGCATCAGCAGTCCTTTTGTCAGCCTTCTTCAGAGTTTTGCTCAAATCCCTCAATTTCAGTCAGAAATTACCTGAAATCACAGAAAAACACACAAACTCATAGTAAAGTCCAGAAATGTGAATTTATCATAAAAACTAGTGAAAACATCCCTAAAAGTAGCTTAAACTTACTAAAAACTATATAAAAACAATGCCAAAAAGCGTATAAATTATCCGCTCATCACTACCGCAGGGCTAATCATCTGTCAGTTCTTGCTAGCGTCAGAATAGAACCATTGTCCTTTTGCACACTGTCACTGCGCCCAAAATTCGCAAGTTTGAAGCTCTTCATAGTCATCCCTTCCCAAATCATACTCAGAATACCACAGACAAGGTTTAGACTTTCCGGATCTCAGGAATGCTGTCTATTGTTCTAGCCTATACCACGAAGGTTCTAATCTCAGATTCAGATGCACTGTTGTCAGGAGAGACGATGTGAATCTTTGATTAGAGACCTAAGAGAATATACTCCAGCTGGCATCCAATGACAACATTGAACATGATGTAGATCGCTTTGTGGTTGTCAGGCACGCGAATCTTGACTAAGCGATTACTGAAGATAGTGGGTGATTGTCACGGGTTACCCCTTCAGTCTTGACTTAATTGAATTAAGTATGAGAGTATATCTTGGAGAAGAAGTAGGCGTGAATTGAAGGAAAAATAATAGTACTTGCATTAATTCATGAGGAACAGCACAGCTCCTCACCTTAATCTATGAGGTGTAGAAACTCCACCATTGAAAATACATAAGAATAAGGTCTAGGCATGGCCGAATGGCCAGCCTCCCAAATGGCATAAGAATTTGAAAACATGGGAAGAAGACCTGATCAAAGGATTGAAAAGTGGTCCAAAAATATGAATACAATAGTAAAAAGTGTTATTTATACTAAACTAGGTTTACAGAAAATGAGTAGATAGTGCAGAAATCCACTTTTGGGGCCCACTTGGTGTGTGCTTGGGCTGAGCATTGAAGCTTTCATGTGCATAGGCCATTCTTGGAGTTAAACGGCAGGTTTGGTGCCAGTTTGGGCATTTAACTCCAGCTTTGGTGCCAGTTCTGGCGTTTTACACCAGAAAAGGTCTTTTGTGGGCGTTTTGACGCCAGTTTTGGCCATCAAATCTCGGGCAAAGTATGAAATATTATACATTACTGGAAAGCTCAAGATGTCTACTTTCCAACGCAATTGAGAGCGCACTAATTGGGCTTTTGTAGCTCCAAAAAATATACTTCGAGTGTAGAGAGGTCAGAATCCAACAGCATCTGTAGTCCTTTCTCAGCCTTTGAATCAAATTTTTGCTCAGGTCCCTCAACTTCAGCCAGAAAATACCTAAAATTACAGAAAAACACACAAACTCATAGTAAAGTCCAGAAATGTGATTTTTGCATAAAAACTAATAAAATTATACTAAAAAGTAATTAAAACATACTAAAAACTATGTAAAAATAATGCCAAAAACCATATAAATTATCCGCTCATCAGCTTTGCTCACTAATTGTATTTGATGATAGATTTTAAATTGATAACTTTTAAATTTTAAATTTGCACTACCCATGTTACTGATTCACTGTTCCTTCAGTGCTTTATGTTGTTGTTAATCATTGTGATGAGCGTTGTTAAAATTGGGTTGAAAAATGTTAATTTTTCTTCATTTTTCATTATTCTTAACTTCTGTTCTTATTAAAAAAATTGTATTTGGTGATCTTTTGATTTATTATATGCTTCATTTTTTTAATTTCACTCTGCTTTTAGGCTTTGAAATTAGTTTATGATAACTGTGATCCAATTATTTAGTTGGATAACTGATGTAATTATTGAGTTTAAGAGATTGAATTTTTTTGTTCTCATTATTAGTAAGACATGGATAGTTTAGAATTGATCTATTTCTTTCCTTTACTTCTGAAGTTCGTTATTTCAAAAGGTTTAGTGTTGGCTTCAACTTTCAAATAGGAATTAGGAGCTGATGAAGATAACAACATCTTCTGGAACTGAGTCTGTTGTTTCACTGCCTGATGGGAAAATAAGATATGATCTAGAATTATGATAGTACACAGTGATTTTTTTCCATTTGGCTGGATTCAGTGAGACAACTGGGAAATATTCTTGTTTGGTCTGATTAACTAACTTCAATATTTAACCTTGTTAATCATATCTTGCACAATTCAGACAAAAGCAGGGCTTATTTTGGTTGCCATAAATTCCTTCAAGAAAGTTCCTCTGAATGATAATGATGATATTAATGATTATGTTAAAGCCTACAAGCATAAAAGAATTAAAAGAGTCTATGTTTTTACTTTTTGATTTATTGTCTATCTTTAACTTGTGCATTGCAATTATTTTGCATATTTTGATGATTAATCACATTTAGTTGGTGATAGTTTGTGCAAAGTTTTAAATTTGAAAGATATTTTATGATGTTTATTTATAATTTACTTATTATTTTATCATGGAACGGTTTTTCGGTTGAACCACGGTTAGACCGGTTGGATTAATAAACCAGTGAACCAGTGACTAAAGCGATTTGATGACCGGTCTGATTTTTAGAACCTTGATCTAAAGTATCCAGGTTCGACTGAATTTTTTAAAATAAATAAAAAAATTTATTTATTAAAATAGATAATTTGTAGCGTTTTTACCGATTTATATTTCTTTACTTATATCGTTTATAATATAAACAAAATAAGATGGTGCAGATATCATTTACACTGTAAATAAGATAAAACACCTTTATTATTGCATGTATCATGTTTGTAAACATGTTGTGAAATGTGCCTTATCTCGTTTATAATGTAAACAAAATTTCGTTTATACTGTAAATGAAATAAAACTTAGGCACCACTATATAAAGAATTCGTTCGCAACGCCTCTTTTGTCAATTTCCTTGTCATTTACCTTCATTTCTCCCTTTCTCAAACGTTCCTCTTGATATTTGTGAGATATTTAGACTTTATAGCGCGTGTGGGCACACGAGACGAAGACTTCAACCGCCTGAATACGACTCGACACATTACAGGAGTGATCGACTTGAGTGTAATGTAATTATAGTTATGGTGCCTTTATGGATTTAGTGTTGTTATACATGTAGATTAGGCTATCATGTTATTAGAATTTGTTAGGTTGTGTGAAATGTAGCTAGAAATTAGTACATGTTAATTAATTAATTTAATTAAGATTATTAATTAACTTAATTGTAATTATTAGTTTTAATTTATTTATTAAATATTTGTTCTATTTTTGCATGTATTTAGATCAAATTTTATATTGTCAATTTTAATTTTAAATATATTACATGTTGTTTGATAAATGATTTAAATATTAGATTTTTATAGTTAATTATTATGAAATATGAAATAATTGTTTATCATTAATTTTTATCTGTTTATGTCAAAATAAAATTATTTACAATTGAAATAAATTTGTTATTAAAATACATTTATCGTTTAGCTGAATGCGTACGCGTGGGTGACGCATACGCGTCGATGAGCCAAAATACCAGGGACGCTCAAGCGTATAGCACGCATACGCGTGGGTGCAACAATGCTCCGTTCTCCAAAACAACGCTACGTTCTCCTGAAGCGTCATTTTGAATCAAATTCACTCCAAGTCCACTTAAAACCAAGCCAGCCCACAATTGCCAACCAATCAAGGCCACAAGAATCATCTAGAATAGTTAATTTTCATTTCATTGTAATTTTTTTTTCAATTTCATTTCAATTTGTAATTTAGGATTGCCTATATGAAGGCCTTAGTTCATAGAATTAGTCATGCTGGATTGGGGAGAGTCCTCGGACCCTCTCTGTTCACCATCAGCCTCTTCTTCTTTTCTTTTTTTTTTCTTTCTTACCTGGTAAATATTTTCTAGTTATGAATTACTAACTTTTTCCATTGGGAAAGAGAGCTCTATTGTTATTTGATGGATTGATTGTTTTTATTCTTCTTCTTCTATTCATCTCTCTTGATTTACTAGAAAGAATTTCGTTCTTCTGGCTTAGCATTCAATTATCTTGGAAAAGAGATTGAATGCAATTGGGTTTTATGAGAACCTTGGAAGAGGAACATAAAACCATGCTTGAAATTCTTTCTCACACTTGAATAGATTTGGGTTTTGGAAAGGATACAGTAACATGAAATCTCTCTATTATTTGGGTCTAGGAAAGTGTGTGGTATAATCAGGGACCATTCTTCATCTCTCTTCATGAGCAATTGGACCAAAGAATTGGCTGATTATCAAAGATTTGAGAGATTGAGTCACCAAGGAATTGGGGCTTAATCCAACCCTCAACTTAATCCTCTTTCCCCTTGAGGTCATTCCTCTTAAGAAACTGGAAGAAGAGGAAGAAAGTTGAGAACAACATGTCAAGCTAATGACATTAAAAGAGCGCTTGTTGGGAGGTAACCTAATCGTAGGTAATATTTCTTTTCTTTTGCTTTGTTTATTTTCAATAATTTGGCATATGATTGCATTCTAAGTTTGGTGTTCCCATGCAACAAATTGATTTTCAATCTTCCCTGGGTACTTGCATCATTCTTAAATGAAAGTGTCACACTAAGTTTGGTGTGCCACTTATCTTTCATGCAATGCACCATGCATACCCTCTTAGTTTTGCAATCATATTGTCTTTGTTTCTCTCTTGTGCCTGTATTGTATCATTAATTTTGCTTGCTTAACCACATGTATTACTCACATCTTATTGTTCTGAGACATTTATGAACCATTATAGACCCCATCACCACTGTTTTAATTGTTGCTTGAGGATAAGTAAGCATTCTAAGCTTGGTGTGGGAAAGGGAAGAATAAGAGGAAAAGGACAACAACAATGAAGATGAACTACAAGGTGGTAACGCTCATTTCTGCAATAAACAGCTGTACTCTGCTATGGTCCGATATGGAATTAGCCATAAAGTAGCAACTCCGTATCACCCACAGACAAATGGGAAAGCTGAAGTCTCTAATAGAGAGCTAAAAAGAATCCTGGAACGGACTGTTATTGCCTGTAGAAAGGATTGGGCAAAGAGCTTGGATGATGCTCTGTGGGCATACAGAACAGCCTTCAAGACTCCTATAGGAACCTCTCCATACCAACTTGTGTATGGGAAGGCTTGTCATCTGCCCGTGGAACTGGAACATAAAGCCTACTGGGCAACTAGATTCCTAAACATGGATGCTAAGTTAGTTGGTGAAAAAAGATTGCTCCAGCTAAATGAGTTAGAGGAGTTCAGACTCAGTGCCTTTGAAAATACAAAAATTTATAAGGAAAAGGCAAAGAAGTGGCATGACAAGAAGTTGTCATCCAGAGTCTTTGAGCCAGGACAAAAAGTTCTACTCTTCAACTCTAGGCTCAGACTATTCCCAGGAAAACTTAAATCCCGGTGGAGAGGTCCGTATGTGATTACAGGGGTCTCACCATATGGATATGTTGAGCTTCAGGATATTGATTCTGACAAAAAGTTCATTGTTAATGGACAGAGAATCAAACATTATCTTGAAAGCAATTTTCAGCAGGAATGCTCAAAACTGAAGATTAAATGAGTCTCAGTAAAGGTCCAGCTAAAGAATATAAAGAAGCGCTTGCTGGGAGGCAACCCAGTCATTAGCAGGTTAATTGTTCTTTAAAAGTTTGTTATACATATTCTAAAAGGGCGATCATCAAAATTGAAGGAATTCACAGAGTTACAGAAGGATTCAGTGCAAAAAGCAGAAAAAAGGAGCTTGCTGGCAAAAAAATGCCAGTAAGGGATACTCTGGGCGTTAAATGCCAGAATGGATACCATTCTGGACGTTTAACGCCAGTAAAGGTACTATTTTGGGCGTTAAACGCCAGAATGGGCACCATTCTGGGCGTTTAACGCCAGGTGTGCAGCATCCTGGCGTTTAGCAAAACGCCCAGTGATAAAGGGATTTATGGCGTTTAACGCCAGCCAGGGCACCTGGCTGGGCGTTAAACGCCCATAATGGCCACCAAGTGGGCGTTAAACGCCAGAATGGATACCATTCTGGGCGTTTAATGCCAGAAAGGCAGGGGGAGGAGATTTTGTTTTCCACTTCAAATTTTTTCAAACTTTCTTGTTTTAATCCATAATTTTCTGAATATACACATTAAAAACTTTCATCATTCATCCTAAAAATTCGAAAATTAAACAATTTTCTAAATCATTCTTCAAATCTCTTTCAAATCCTTTCCAAATCTTCTCCAAAAACTCAATTATCTTCTCAAATTCTTTCCATATCTTCTCAAATCTCCTCCAAAATTTTCGAAATCTCTCCCCCTCCCTTTATAAATAAAGCTCGGCCATCCCCCTCTCCCCACCATTCGAATTTGCTCTCCTCCTCTCTCTCCTCTTTCCTTTCTTTTGCTTGAGGACAAGCAAACCTCTAACTTTGGTGTGCTTTTCCGTGATCGCTAAGCCAAGATTTATCAAGATCATGGCTCCTAAGGGAAAACAAACCAATTCAAGAGGCAAGAAAGAGAATACTCCAAAGAATCTTTGGAGTCAAGAAAAGTTCGTAACCAAAGAACATGCAGACCATTACCACAAAATAATGGGTCTAAGGTCAGTGATCCCAGAAGTCAGATTCGATCTGAAAGAAGATGAATATCCGAAAATCCAAAAACTGCATGCTCTGCAAATTGCTGAAAGAACAAGAGAAGCAGGGGCGTGAGCTACAGGAGCTAAAGCGCCAAAAGCTCTCCCTTGAAGGGTCAAATACCCCACAAGTTGAGGGAGCATCCACTTCTCAAAATCAAGGTTGTTGAGTCCTAACTCTGTGATAACTTCTATCATTAGGAGTCTATTTTAGAGTCATTTAAATTTTTGTTTTCTATTACTATTAGTCTTATCTTATATTTATTTTTGAGTCTTGTTCTTAATTCATGATTAATAAAATTCAAGGTTCATGTCATAAAGCTATGAATGTCTTATGAATCCGTCACCTCTCTTAAATGAAAAATGCTTTAATCATAAAAGAACAAGAAGTGCAGGATTTCGAATTCATCTCTGAAACTAGTTGAATTAGTTTGATGTGGTGACAATACTTTTTGTTTTCTGAATGAATGCTTGAACAGTGCATATGTCTTTTGAATTTGTTGATTAAAGAATGTTAAACTAGTTGGCTTTTGAAAGAATGATGGAAAAGGAGAAATGTTATTGAGGATCTGAAAAATCATCAAATTAATTCTTGAAGCAAGAAAAAGCAGTGTATTCAAAAAAAATGATCCAAGGCAAAAAGAGTGTGCTTAAGAACCCTGGACACCTCTAATTGGAGACTCTAGCAAAGCTGAGTCACAATCTACAAAGGTTCACCCAGTTATGTGTCTGTGGCATGTATGTATCCGGTGGTAATACTGGAAGACAGAGTGCTTTGGGCCACAGCCAAGACTCATAGAATAACTATGTTCAAGAATCATCACACTTAACTAGGAGAATCAATAACACTATCTGAATTCTGAGTTCCTATAGATGCCAATCATTCTAATCTTCAAAGGATAAAGTGAGATGCCAAAACTGTTCAGAAGCAAAAAGCTACTAGTCCCGCTTATCTAATTGGAGCTAAGTTTCATTGATATTTTGGAGTCTATAGTATGTTCTCTTCTTTTTATCCTAATTGATTTTCAATTGCTTGGGGACAAGCAATAATTTAATTTTTGTGTTGTGATGAGCGGATAATTTATACGCTTTTTAGCACTGTTTTTAGTATGTTTTTAGTATGTTTTGGTTAGTTTTTAGTATGTTTTTATTAGTTTTTATTTAAAATTCACTTTTTCTGGGCTTTACTATGAGTTTGTGTGTTTTTCTATGATTTCAGGTAATTTCTGGCTGAAATTGAGAGACCTGAGCAAAAATCTGATTTAGAGGCTGAAAAAGGACTGCAGATGCTGTTGGATTCTGACCTCCCTGCACTCGAAGTGGATTTTCTGGAGCTAAAGAAGCCCAATTGGCGCGCTCTCAATTGCGTTGGAAAGTAGACATCTTGGGATTTCCAGCAATGTTTAATAGTCAATACTTTGCCCGAGATTTGATGGCCCAAACTGGCGTTGCAAATCAGCTTCAGAATTCCCGGCATTTAACGCCGGAACTGGCACAAAAATTGGAGTTAAACGCCCAAACTAGCACAAAAGCTGGCGTTTAACTCCAGGAAAAGTCTCTACACATGAAAGCTTCAATGCTCAGCCCAAGAACACACCAAGTGGACCCCGGAAGTGAATTTTTACGTCATTTACTCATTTCTGTATATCCTAGGTTACTAGTTCACTATTAATAGGACATTTTGACATTGTATCTTTACCTCATGACATTACACATTTCTTATTGTATCTTCTACGGCATGAGTCTCTAAACCCCATGGTTGGGGGTGAGGAGCTCTGCTGTGTCTTGATGGATTAATGCAATTACTACTGTTTTTTCATTCAATCACGCTTGCTTCCATTCTAAGATATCACTTGTTCCTCAACTTGATGAATGTGATGATCCGTGACACTCATCATCATTCTCACCTATGAACGTGTGCCTGACAACCACCTCCGTTCTACCTTAGACTAAGTGAATATCTCTTAGATTCCTTAATCAGAATCTTCGTGCTATAAGCTAGAATTGATGGCGGCATTCAAGAGAATCCGGAAGGTCTAAACCTTGTCTGTGGTATTCTGAGTAGGATTCAAGGATTGAATGACTGTGACGAGCTTTAAACTCCTGAAAGCTAGACGTTAGTGACAGACGTAAAAGAATCACTGGATTCTATTCCTTCCTGATTGAGAACCGACAGATGATTAGCCGTGCTGTGACAGAGCGCGTTGAACATTTTCACTGAGAGGATGGGAGGTAGCCATTGACAACGGTGAAACCCTACATACATCTTGCCATGGAAGGAGCCTTGCGTGCATGAAGAAGAAGACAGTAGGAAAGCAGAGATTCAGAAGATAGAGCATCTCCAAAACCTCAACCTGTTCTCAATTACTGCGAAACAAGTATTTATTTCATGTTCTTTTACTTTTCACAATTAAACCTGAGAATTATTGATATCCTGACTAAGAGTTACAAGATAACCATAGCTTGCTTCAAGCCGACAATCTCCGTGGGATCGACCCTTACTCACGTAAGGTATTACTTGGACGACCCAGTGCACTTGCTGGTTGGTTGTGCGGAATTGCAAGAGTGTGATTGCAATTTCGTGCACCAAGTTTTTGGACCCAGTGCACTTGCTGGTTAGTTGTGCGGAATTGCACGAGTGTGATTGCAATTTCGTGCACCAATGACATAAGAATTCGATAACAGGGGAAGAAGACCTGATTAAAGGATCAAAAAGTGGTCCAAAGATATGAATACAATAGTAAAAAGTGTTATATATACTACACTAGTAAACTAGGTTTATGAAAAATGAGTAGATAGTGCAGAAATCCACTTCCGGGGCCCACTTGTTGTGTGCTTGGGCTGAGCATTGAAGATTTCACGTGCATACACCATTCTTGGTGTTAAACGCCAGCTTTGGTGCCAGTTCTGGTGTTTTACGCCAGAAAAGGGTCTTTGGTGGGTGTTTTGACGCCAGTTTGGGCCATCAAATCTCGGGCAAAGTATGGACTATTATACATTGCTGGAAAGCCCAAGATGTCTACTTTTCAACGCAATTGAAAGTGCGCCAATTGGGCTTTTGTAGCTCCAGAATCCAACAGCATATGCAGTCCTTTCTCACCCTTTGAATCAAATTTTCGCTCAGGTCCCTCAATTTCAGCTAGAAAATACCTGAAATGACAGAAAAACACATAAACTCATAGTAAAGTCTAGAAATGTGATTTTTGCATAAAAACTAATAAAATTATACTAAAAAGTAACTAAAACATACTAAAAACTATGTAAAAACAATGCCAAAAAGCGTATAAATTATCCGCTCATCACAACACCAAACTTAAATTGTTGCTTGTCCCCAAGAACCTAAAACAAAATAAAATAAAAGGAAGAGAATATACAATAAATTCCAAAATATCAATGAAGCTTAGTTCCAATGAGATGAGCAGGACTAGTAGCTTTTTGCTTCTGAACAGTTTTAGCATCTCACTTTATCCTTTAAAGTTCAGAATGATTGGCTTCCATAGGAACTCAGAATTAAGATAGTGTTATTAATTATCCTAGTTCAGTATGTTGATTCTTGAACACAGCTACTTATGAGTCTTGGCCGTGACCCTAAGCATCTTGTTTTCCAGTATTACTACCGGATACATAAATGCCACAGACACATAACTGGGTGAACCTTTTCAGATTGTAACTCAGTTTTGCTAGAGTCCCCAGTTAGAGGTGTCCAGAGTTCTTAAGCACACTCTTTTTGCTTTGGATCACGACTTTAACCACTCAGTCTCAAGCTTTTCACTTGGACCTTCATGACACAAGCACATGGTTAGGAATATCCAACAATGCTATCAATTATTTGATTTACTAATCCTTTATATTCGAATGGATGAAGGGTTAAATGGTTTGGCAATTCCTCATGTGGGGCTGAATCCAGAGAATTTTGAATCAGAGCTTTCGATTTTTGTTCATCTTTCGCTGTAATAATATCTTAAGGTTACAAATTGCAATAAAAATGATTTAGCCGCTTAACCCCGGATTTTATTCAGAGGCTTATTAGTTTTTCACTTGATTTAATAAAAATGATTTATCCTTATCCTTGTCTTTGTTTATGTCTTGGATTGGAACAAATTACTAGAATTCTACCTCGTCTATGGATCAATCTACATTTTTCACAAATTTTACGAACAGAGGCCCGTATTTTCATATTTATCATTCCTTCAACTTAATCTCGGATCCATTTTAATGGAAGAAAATAAGGTTTCCTTCAATTTTTAACTTCTATTCTAATCGTACCCCTCAAAACCAATAATATTGAAGTTAAAAAAAAGTCTAATTAAAGAATTTATACTTGCATTTTTTATTTCTCTGTGGTAGAAATATATATAAAGAGTATGTTGAACCTTTTCAGAAATATAGCCTAGACTGATATTTTCATTATTTAAAATTGAAAATAAATAATACATTAGTTGAATAAAATAACTAAAAACAAAATACAGAAATGATAAAAAATTTACTAAAAAAATGTATTTATTTTATTCCACATTTTATTCTAATCTAAAAAAAAGAGAAAGATTCTAATCTAATATAGAAATAAGATAAAAGCGGGTAGCGAGAATCGAACCCGCATCGTTAGCTTGGAAGGCTAGGGGTTATAGTCGACGTTTATTTATCTTTTTTTAGGGAAAATTATTTAGAAATAAATCTCTTATTAACAAAGTTTTTTATTTTTCAATTGAATTGGAAGGTTCCTTAAATCACAGAATAATGAATAATATCAAAATTTATTGTCTCCTGATTAGGTTGAAAAAAATATAAAAGAGATTGCTATAAGCTCTATTCAAAGAGGAGAACTCAATCTAGATCTTATGGCAAATCAAAAGAGTTTAAGTCTTACAGGATTGACGAAAAATAAAAAATTGATCGAAAAGGAAAAGGCAATGTTTATTGTGGAACCAATTCGTCTGTCTAGAGAAAAGGATGAACAATTTTATATATATCAAACCATAGTACTTTCCTGTTTATTACTCAATTCGTCTTGTTAATGCATCTCTTTTCTTAATAATTTTTCTAAAAAATTAGAAAGAATATTGACAAATATCAACTAGAATATATTTATTTATATAATAATAATAAAAACAAATTACTAAAAATATAATCAAATTCGATTTATATTAATATTTCATTTTTTTTCGAATTTGAATTCATTTGTTTTTCGCGATTCTATGTTTTCAACACTAATATTGACAACAGTATTGAAAACAAATATAATCCGATCGTGAAGAAATCGATCGATT
>NC_092042.1:35337897-35415397 GCF_003086295.3 Arachis hypogaea | reverse complement strand
ATAATGGCTAGGAGGATTTGAAAAGCATTATGGCATTGAGATTTCCAAGGTTTAGCCAAGGTTTAGCTCAGGACCCCACTACTCGTCGTATTTGGTTTGGTATTGCTACCACACATGACTTCGAGAGTTATGATGATATTACTGAGGAACGTCTTTATCAAAATATTTTTGCTTCGCATTTCGGACAATTAGCAATAATTTTTCTGTGGACTTCTGGGAATCTGTTTCATGTAGCTTGGCAGGGAAATTTTGAGACATGGGTACAGGATCCTTTACATGTAAGACCTATTGCTCATGCAATTTGGGTATATAGATGGTGCACGAAATTGCAATCACACTTTTGCAATTCCGCACAACTAACCAGCAAGTGCACTGGGTCGTCCAAGTAATACCTTACGTGAGTAAGGGTCGATCCCACGGAGATTGTCGGCTTGAAGCAAGCTATGGTTATCTTGTAAATCTTAGTTAGGATATCAGAAATTATCAGGATTGATTGTGAGAAGTAAAAGAACATGAAATAAGTACTTGTTTTGCAGTAATGGAGAATAGGTTGAGGTTTTGGAGATGCTCCATCTTTTGAATCTCTGCTTTCCTACTGTCTTCTTCTTCAAGCACGCAAGGCTCCTTCCATGGCAAGCTGTATGCAAGGGTTTCACTGTTGTCAGTGGCTACCTCCCATCCTCTCAGTGGAAATGTTCAACGCACCCTGTCACGGCACGGCTATCCATCTGTCGGTTCTCAATCAGGCCGGAATAGAATCCAATGATTCTTTTGTGTCTGTCACTAACGCCCCGCCCTCAGGAGTTTGAAGCTCGTCACAGTCATTCAATCATTGAATCCTACTCAGAATACCATAGACAAGGTTTAGACCTTTCGGATTCTCTTGAATGCCGCCATCAGTTTTAGCTTATACCACGAAGATTCCGGTTAAAGAATCCAAAAGATATCTACTTAATCTAAGGTAGAACGGAGGTGGTTGTCAGGCACACGTTCATAGTTGAGAATATGATGAGTGTCACGGATCATCATATTCATCTGGGTTACGAACAAGTGATATCTTGGAATGGAAGCAAGCATGATTGAATGAAAAACAGTAGTAATTACATTAATCCATCAAGACACAGAAGAGCTCCTCACCCCCAACCATGGGGTTTAGAGACTCATGCTGTGGAAGGTACAATGAGAAACATGTAAAGTGTCATAAGGTACAGAAACAATGTCAAAAGATCCTATTAATAGTAAGCTAGTAACCTAGGGTATACAGAAATGAGTAAATGACATAAAAATCCACTTCCGGGGCCCACTTGGTGTGTGCTTGGGTTGAGTGATGAGCGGATAATTTATACGCTTTTTGGCATTGTTTTTAGATAGTTTTTAGTGAGTTTAAGCTACTTTTAGGGATGTTTTCATTAGTTTTTATGTTAAATTCACATTTCTGGACTTTACTATGAGTTTGTGTGTTTTTCTGTGATTTCAGGTAAATTCTGGCTGAAATTGAGGGACTTGAGCAAAACTCTGAAGAAGGCTGACAAAAGGACTGCTGATGCTGTTGGAATCTGACCTCCTTGCACTCGAAATGGATTTTCTGGAGCTACAGCACTCCATTTGGCGCGCTCTCAACGGCGTTGGAAAGTAGACATCCAGAGCTTTCCAGCAATATATAATAGTCCATGCTTTATTCGAAGAAAGACGACGTAACTTGGCGTTGAACGCCAAGTTCATGCTGCTGTCTGGAGTTAAACGCCAGAAAAACGTCATGATCCGGAGTTGAACGCCCAAAACACGTCATAACTCGGAGTTCAACTCCAAGAGAAGCCTCAGCTCGTGGATTAATCAAGCTCAGCCCAAGCATACACCAAGTGGGCCCCGGAAGTGGATTTATGCATCAATTACTTACTCATGTAAACCCTAGGAGCTAGTTTATTATAAATAGAACATTTATCTATTGTATTAGACATCTTTTGATCACTTTAGATCTTAGGATCAGATCTTTGAACGCATAGTTCTTAGACCATGGGGGCTGGCCATTCGGCCATGCCTGAACCTTTTACTTGTGTATTTTCAACGGTGGAGTTTCTGCACACCATAGATTAAGGGTGTGGAGCTCTGCTGTACCTCAAGTATTAATGCAATTCTATTCTCTTTTATTCAAATCTCTCTTATTCTTATTCCAAGATATTCATTCGTACCCAAGAACAAGATGAATGTGATGATAAGTAACCCTCATTATCATTCTCACTTATGAACGCACGTGATTGACAACCACTTCCGTTCTACATGCAACCGAGCTTGAATGTGTATCTCTCAGATTCCCCAACAGAATCTGCGTGGTATAAGCTAGATAGATGGTGGCATTTATGAGGATTCGGAAAGTCTCACCTTGTCTGTGGTATTCCGAGTAGGATCCTGGGAATCCGGAAAGTCTAACCTTGTCTGTGGTATTCCGAGTAGGATTCCAGTAATGAATGACTGTGACGTGCTTCAAACTTGCAAGTGCTGGGCGTTAGTGACAGACGCAAAAGAATCAAGGGATTCTATTCCAGTAGGCGCAGGAACCAACCCGTGATTAGCCGTGCTGTGACAGAGCGCGTGAGCGTAGTTTTCACTGCGAGGATGGGATGTAGCCATCAACCATGGGTGATGCCTCCAGACGATTAGCCATGCGAGTGACAGCCGCAGAGGATCATTTTCCCGAGAGGATTGAAAGTAGCCACCGCTGATGGTGAACCCCTATACACAGCTTGCCATGGAAAGGAGTAAGAAGGATTGAGTTGAAGCAGGAGAATAGCAGGCGTCCTTGAGCATACAGTATCTCCATTCGCTTATCTGAAATTCCCACCAATGAATCTGCATAAGTACTCTATCCCTTTTATTTTCTATTTTCTTATTTCTATTTTCAAAAACCTATAAACCAATTTTAATCTGCCTAACTGAGATTTACAAGGTGACCATAGCTTGCTTCATACCAACAATCTCTGTGGGATCGACCCTTACTCACGTAAGGTTTATTACTTGGACGACCCAGTACACTTGCTGGTTAGTTGAACGGAGTTGTGAATTCAACTGGTGCCACAATAATAATTTCATACAAGTACAAAAGAATATGGATCACAATTTCGTCCACCAAGTTTTTGGCGCCGTTGCCGGGGATTGTTCGAATATGGACAACTGACGGTTCATCTTGTTGCTCAGATTGGGTAATTTTCTTTTCAAAAATCTTTTTCAAAAATTTTTCTTTTCTTTTTCGTTTTTCCAAAAATGTTTTTTTTTGAAAAAATTAAATAAAAATACAAAAAAATTAGAAAATCATAAAAATCAAAAATATTTTGTGTTCTTGTTTGAGTCTTGAGTCAATTTTTAAGTTTGGTGTTAATTGCATGCTTATAGAATTTTTCTTGCATTTTTTTCGAAAAACTCATGCATTCATAGTGTTCTTCATGATCTTCAAGTTGTTCTTGACAAGTCTTCTTGTTTGATCTTGATGATTTCTTGTTTTGTGTCTTTTGTTGTTTTTCATGTGCATTTTTGCATTCATATTTTCCAAGCATTAAAAATTTCTAAGTTTGGTGTCTTGCATGTTTTCTTTGCATAAAAAATTTTTCAAAATTATGTTCTTGATGTTCATCATGATCTTCAAAGTGTTCTTGGTGTTCATCTTAACATTCATAGCATTCTTGCATGCATTCATTGTTTTGATCTAAAAATTTCATGCATTGAGTATTTTTGTTGTTTTTCTCTCTCATAATTAAAAATTCAAAAAAATCAAAAAAAATATCTTTTCCTTATTTTCCTCCAAATTTTCGAAATTTTGGGTTGACTTGGTCAAAAATTTTAAAAATTAGTTGTTTCTCACAAGTCAAATCAAAATTTCAATTTAAAAAAAAAATCTTATCTTTTCAAAATCTTTTTCAAAAATCATATCTTTTTCATTTTTTTAAAAAAATTTCGAAAATTTCAAAAATCTTTTTCAAAATATTCTCAAAAATCTTTTTCTTATCTTTATATCAAATTTTCGAAAATTAGCTAACAATTAATGTGATTGGTTCAAAAATTTGAAGTTTGTTACTTTCTTGTTAAGAAAGATTCAATCTTTAAGTTCTAGAATCTTATCTTGTAGTTTCTTGTTAGTTGAGTCTTTTAAAAATTAAATCTTTTTCAAAATATCTTTTTATTAAAAATTTTATCTTATCTTTTTATCTTTTATCTTATCTTTTTCAAAAATTTTATCTTTTTCAAAATTTGATTTCAAAATATCTTATCTAACTTCTTATCCTCTTATCTTTTTCAAAATTTGATTTCAAATCTTTTTCAATCAACTAACTAACTTTTTGTTTGTTTTTTATCTTTTTCAAAACCACCTAACTACTTTTCCCTCTCTAATTTTCGAAAATTCTCCCTCTCTTTTTCAAAAATTCTTTCTGTTTTAAATTTTAATTTTAATTATATTTTGTCTTTGATTTTCGAAAATTACTAACCTCTTTTTCAAAAATTATTTTCGAAATCTTCCTTCTCTTTTCTTCTTCTATTTAATTATTTAATTACTAACACTTCTCTTCACCTCTCTTCATCCAAAAATCCGAATCCCCATCTCCATTCTTCTAACCCCTTTCTTCTTCTACTAACATAAGGGAATCTCTATACTGTGACATAGAGGATTCCTCTTTCTTTTCTTGTTTTCTTCTCTTTCATATGAGCAGGAACAGGGAAAAAGGCACTCTTGTTGAAATTGATCCAGAACCTGAAAGGACTCTGAAGAGAAAATTAAGAGAAGCTAAATTACAACAATCCAGAAACAACCTTTCAGAAATTTTCGAACAAGAGAAGGACATGGCAGCCGAAAATAATAATAATAATGCAAGGAGAATGCTTGGTGACTTCACAAAGCCAACGTCCAAGTTTGATGGAAGAAGCATCTCCATTCCTGCCATTGGAGCCAATAACTTTGAGCTTAAGCCTCAACTAGTTGCATTAATGCAACAAAACTGCAAGTTTTATGGACTTCCATCTGAAGATCCTTATCAGTTTTTAACTGAGTTCTTGCAGATCTGTGAGACTGTAAAGACGAATGGAGTTGATCCTGAAGTCTACAGACTCATGCTTTTCCCTTTTGCTGTAAGAGACAGAGCTAGAATATGGTTGGATTCACAACCTAAGGATAGCCTGGACTCCTAGGATAAGCTGGTCACTGCCTTCTTGGATAAATTCTTTCCTCCTCAAAAGCTGAGCAAGCTGAGAGTGGATGTTCAAACCTTCAAACAAAAAGATGGTGAATCCCTCTATGAAGCTTGGGAAAGATATAAGCAGTTGACCAAAAGATGTCCATCTGACATGTTTTCAGAATGGACCCTACTAGATAATTCTATTATGGTCTCTCTGAATTTTCGAAAATGTCATTGGACCATTCTGCAGGTGGATCTATTCACCTGAAGAAAACGCCTGAAGAGGCTCAAGAACTCATTGACATGGTTGCAAACAACCAATTCATGTACACCTCTGAGAGGAATTCCGTGAATAATGGAATACCTCAGAAAAAAGAAGTTCTTGAAATTGATGCTCTGAATGCCATATTGGCTCAGAACAAAGTGTTGACTCAACAGGTCAACATGATCTCTCAAAATCTGAATGGGCTGCAACATGCATCCAACAACACTAGAGAGGCAGCTTCTGAAGAAGCTTATGATCCTAAGAACCCTGCCATGGCAGAGGTTAATTATATGGGTGAACCTTATGGAAACACCTATAATCCATCATGGAGAAATCATCCAAATTTCTCCTGGAAGGATCAACAAAAGCCTCAACAAGGCTTTAACAATGGTGGACGCAATAGGCTAAGCAATAGCAAGCCATATCCATCATCTTCTCAGCAACAGACAGAGAATTCTGAACAAAACACTTCTAATTTAGCCAATATTGTCTCTGATCTGTCAAAGGCCACTTTCAGTTTCATGAATGAAACAAGATCCTCCATCAGAAATTTGGAGGCACAAGTGGGCCAGCTGAGTAAGAAAGTCATTGAAACTCCTCCCAGTATTCTCCCAAGCAATACAGAAGAAAATCCAAAAGGAGAGTGCAAGGCCATTGATGTGATCAATGTGGCCGAATGCACAAGGGAGGAGGAGGACGAAAATCCTAGTGAGGAAAACCTCCTGGGACGTCCCTCAAGCAAGAAGGAGTTTCCCATTAAGGATCCAAGGGAATCTGAGGCCCATACAGAGACCATAGAGATTCCATTAAATCTCCTTCTGCCATTCATGAGCTCTGAAGACTATTCTTCCTCTGAAGAGGATGAAGATGTGACTGGAGAGCAAGTTGCTCAATATTTAGGAGCTATCATGAAGCTGAATGCCAAGCTGTTTGGTAATGAGACTTGGGAAAGTGAACCTCCCTTGCTCATTAGTGAACTAGATACTTGGATTCAGAAAACTCTACCTCAAAAGAAACAAGATCCTGGCAAGTTCTTAATACCTTGTACCATTGGCACCATGAGCTTTTTCAAAGCTCTATGTGATCTAGGGTCAGGGATAAATCTTATGCCACTCTCTGTAATGGAGAAGTTAGGGATCATTGAGGTACAACCTGCCTTGTTCTCATTGCAATTGGCAGATAAGTCATTGAGACAAGCTTATGGAATAGTAGAGGACGTGCTAGTAAAGGTTGAAGGCCTTTACATCCCTGCTGATTTCATAATCTTAGACACTAGGAAGGAAAAGGATGATTGCATCATCCTTGGAAGACCTTTCCTAGCCACAGCAGGAGCTGTGATAGATGTCAACAGAGGTGAATTAGTCCTTCAATTGAATGGGGACTACCTTGTGTTTAAGGCACATGGCCATCCCTCTGTGACAAAAGAGAGTAAGCATGAAGAACTTCTCTCAGTTCAGAGTCAAGAAGAACCCACACAGTCAAACTCTAAGTTTGGTGTTGTGAGGCCACAACCAAACTCTAAGTTTGGTGTTAAGACCCCATATCCAAACTCTAAGTTTGGTGTTGGGACTACACTAACATTGACCTGATCACCTTGTGGCTCCATGAGAGCCACTGTCAAGCTATTGACATTAAAGAAGCGCTTGTTGGGAGGCAACCCAAGTTTATTTATCTAATTTTTATTATATTGTTATTTTGTGTTTTATTAGGTACATGATCATGAGGAGTCACGAAAAAATCAAAAAAAATTAAAAACAGAGTCAAAAACAGAAGAAAAAATTTTTTCACCCTGGAGGACGCACGGGCTGGCGTTCAACGCCAGTAAGGTGCATCTGGCCGGCGTTCAACGCCAGAACAGAGCACCATTCTGGCGCTGAACGCCAGAAACAAGCAACATCCTGGCGCTGAACGCCAGGAATGTGCCTAGAGGAGACAAGCTGGCGTTGAACGCCAGCAACAAGCATGAAACTGGCGTTCAACGCCAGAAACATGCATTACATGGGCGTTGAACGCCCAGAACGTGCACCAATGGGCGTTTAAACGCCAGAATGATGCACGAAGGCATTTTACATGCCTATATGGTGAAGGAATGGTATTTCTTTTCACCTCAGGATCTGTGGACCCCACAGGATCCCCACCTACCATATTCCCACCTTTTCTTTTAATTCTAATCACACTCTCCTAATCCTAATCTCATTTCACCCTTTCCCATATCACATCTCCCAAAAACCTTCACCAATCACCTCAATTCCTCTTCCCAATTACCCCATTCACCTTTCACATCAATCCACTCTTCCCCATAAACCCCACCTACCTTCATAAAATCAATTTCCCACCCATTCCCACCCAATATGGCCGAACACCCACCCTCCCCTCTCCCCTCTCCCTATAAATACCCTTCCATTCTACTTCATTCTCACACAACACAACCCCTTCTTCTCCCACATAGCCGAACCTACTTCTTTCCCTCTCTACCATATTCTCTTCTTCTTCTTCTTCTCTTCTTTTCTTTCTTGCTCGAGGGCGAGCAATATTTTAAGTTTGGTGTGGTAAAAGCATAGCTTTTTTGCTTTTCCATTACCATTAATGACACCTAAGGCCAGAGAAACCTCAAAGGGAAGACAAAAGCTTCCACCTCTGAGTCTTGGGAGATGGAAAGACTATAAGCCGTCATAGCTCAGTGGTAGAACATGTGGCTGCAAATCAAGAGATCCCTGAGATACCTCAGGGAATAAGTTATCCTCCACACAAATATTGGAAGCAACTAAGGATAGAAACACCAAAATTACTAGGAATCATTCAACAGAAGCAAGGAAGAGACATAGAGAAGCTCAAAAAGCACCATTGGACCTTCAAGAAGGCGCCACCCTCACTCAGGTGGATTCATTCCTTGTTCCTTATTTCTTTCTGTTTTCGGTTTTTAGTATTAGGTTTATCTATGTTTTGTGTCTATATTTCATGATCATTAGTATGTAACCATGCCTTAAAGCTATGAATAAAATCCATTAATCCTTCACCTCTCTTAAATGAAAAATGTTTTAATTCAAAAGAACAAGAAGTACATGAATTTCGAATTTATCCTTGAATTTAATTTAATTATATTGATGTGGTGGCAATACATTTTGTTTTCTGAATGAATGCTTGAACAGTGCATATTTTTGATCTTGTTGTTTATGAGTGTTAAAATTGATTGGCTCTTGAAAGAATGATGAACAAAGAGAAATGTTATTGATGATTTGAAAAAAATCATGAAATTGATTCTTGAAGCAAGAAAAAGCAGTGAAAAAGGAAGTTTGCGAAAAAAAAATGGCGAAAAAAATATAGAAAGAAAAAGAAGGAGCAGTAGAAAAAGCCAATAGCCCTTAAAACCAAAAGGCAAGGGTAAAAATGATCCAAGGCTTTGAGCATCAATGGATAGGAGGGCCCAAGGAAATAAAATCCAGGCCTAAGCGGCTAAATCAAGCTGTCCCTAACCATGTGCTTGTGTCATGAAGGTCCAAGTGAAAAGCTTGAGACTGAGTGGTTAAAGTCGTGATCCAAAGCAAAAGAGTGTGCTTAAGAGCTCTGGACACCACTAACTGGGGACTCTAGCAAAGCTAAGTCACAATTTGAAAAGGTTCACCCAGTTATGTGTCTGTGGCATTTGTGTATCCGGTGGTAATACTGGAAAACAAAGTGCTTAGGGCCACGGCCAAGACTCATAAGTAGCTGTGTTCAAGAATCAACATGCTTAACTAGGAGAGTCAATAACACTATCCGAAATTCTAAGTTCCTAGAGACGCCAACCACTCTAAACTACAAAGGAAAAAGTGAGATGCCAAAACTGTTCAGAAGCAAAAAGCTACAAGTCCCGCTCATCTAATTAAATTAATATTCATTGATATTCTGGAATTTATAGTATATTCTCTTCTTTTATCCTATTTAATTTTCAGTTGCTTGGGGACAAGCAACAATTTAAGTTTGGTGTTGTGATGAGCGGATAATTTATACGCTTTTTGGCATTATTTTTAGATAGTTTTTAGTGAGTTTAAGCTACTTTTAGGGTTGTTTTCATTAGTTTTTATGTTAAATTTACATTTCTGGACTTTACTATGAGTTTGTGTGTTTTTCTGTGATTTCAGGTAAATTCTGGCTGAAATTGAGGGACTTGAGCAAAACTCTAAAGAAGGCTGACAAAAGGACTGCTGATGCTGTTGGAATCTGACCTCCTTGCACTCGAAATGGATTTTCTGGAGCTACAGAACTCCAATTGGCGAGCTCTCAACGGCGTTGGAAAGTAGACATCCAGAGCTTTCCAGCAATATATAATAGTCCATCCTTTATTCGATGAAAGACGACGTAACTTGGCGTTGAACGCCAAGTTCATGCTGCTGTCTGGAGTTAAACGCCAGAAAAACGTCATGATCCGGAGTTGAACGCCCAAAACACGTCATAACTCGGAGTTCAACTCCAAGAGAAGCCTCAGCTCGTGGATTAATCAAGCTCAGCCCAAGCATACACCAAGTGGGCCCCGGAAGTGGATTTATGCATCAATTACTTACTCATGTAAACCCTAGGAGCTAGTTTATTATAAATAGAACATTTATCTATTGTATTAGACATCTTTTGATCACTTTAGATCTTAGGATCAGATCTTTGAACGCATAGTTCTTAGACCATGGGGCTGGCCATTCGGCCATGCCTGAACCTTTTACTTGTGTATTTTCAACGGTGGAGTTTCTGCACACCATAGATTAAGGGTGTGGAGCTCTGCTGTACCTCAAGTATTAATGCAATTCTATTCTCTTTTATTCAAATCTCTCTTATTCTTATTCCAAGATATTCATTCGTACCCAAGAACAAGATGAATGTGATGATAAGTAACCCTCATTATCATTCTCACTTATGAACGCACGTGATTGACAACCACTTCCGTTCTACATGCAACCGAGCTTGAATGTGTATCTCTCAGATTCCCCAACAGAATCTGCGTGGTATAAGCTAGATAGATGGTGGCATTTATGAGGATTCGGAAAGTCTCACCTTGTCTGTGGTATTCCGAGTAGGATCCTGGGAATCCGGAAAGTCTAACCTTGTCTGTGGTATTCCGAGTAGGATTCCGGTAATGAATGACTGTGACGTGCTTCAAACTTGCAAGTGCTGGGCGTTAGTGACAGACGCAAAAGAATCAAGGGATTCTATTCCAGTAGGCGCAGGAACCAACCCGTGATTAGCCGTGCTGTGACAGAGCGCGTGAGCGTAGTTTTCACTGCGAGGATGGGATGTAGCCATCAACCATGGGTGATGCCTCCAGACGATTAGCCATGCGAGTGACAGCCGCAGAGGATCATTTTCCCGAGAGGATTGAAAGTAGCCACCGCTGATGGTGAACCCCTATACACAGCTTGCCATGGAAAGGAGTAAGAAGGATTGAGTTGAAGCAGGAGAATAGCAGGCGTCCTTGAGCATACAGTATCTCCATTCGCTTATCTGAAATTCCCACCAATGAATCTGCATAAGTACTCTATCCCTTTTATTTTCTATTTTCTTATTTCTATTTTCAAAAACCTATAAACCAATTTTAATCTGCCTAACTGAGATTTACAAGGTGACCATAGCTTGCTTCATACCAACAATCTCTGTGGGATCGACCCTTACTCACGTAAGGTTTATTACTTGGACGACCCAGTACACTTGCTGGTTAGTTGAACGGAGTTGTGAATTCAACTGGTGCCACAATAATAATTTCATACAAGTACAAAAGAATATGGATCACAATTTCGTCCACCAAGTTTTTGGCGCCGTTGCCGGGGATTGTTCGAATATGGACAACTGACGGTTCATCTTGTTGCTCAGATTGGGTAATTTTCTTTTCAAAAATCTTTTTCAAAAATTTTTCTTTTCTTTTTCGTTTTTCCAAAAATGTTTTTTTTTGAAAAAATTAAATAAAAATACAAAAAAATTAGAAAATCATAAAAATCAAAAATATTTTGTGTTCTTGTTTGAGTCTTGAGTCAATTTTTAAGTTTGGTGTTAATTGCATGCTTATAGAATTTTTCTTGCATTTTTTTCGAAAAACTCATGCATTCATAGTGTTCTTCATGATCTTCAAGTTGTTCTTGACAAGTCTTCTTGTTTGATCTTGATGATTTCTTGTTTTGTGTCTTTTGTTGTTTTTCATGTGCATTTTTGCATTCATATTTTCCAAGCATTAAAAATTTCTAAGTTTGGTGTCTTGCATGTTTTCTTTGCATAAAAAATTTTTCAAAATTATGTTCTTGATGTTCATCATGATCTTCAAAGTGTTCTTGGTGTTCATCTTAACATTCATAGCATTCTTGCATGCATTCATTGTTTTGATCTAAAAATTTCATGCATTGAGTATTTTTGTTGTTTTTCTCTCTCATAATTAAAAATTCAAAAAAATCAAAAAAAATATCTTTTCCTTATTTTCCTCCAAATTTTCGAAATTTTGGGTTGACTTGGTCAAAAATTTTAAAAATTAGTTGTTTCTCACAAGTCAAATCAAAATTTCAATTTAAAAAAAAAATCTTATCTTTTCAAAATCTTTTTCAAAAATCATATCTTTTTCATTTTTTTAAAAAAATTTCGAAAATTTCAAAAATCTTTTTCAAAATATTCTCAAAAATCTTTTTCTTATCTTTATATCAAATTTTCGAAAATTAGCTAACAATTAATGTGATTGGTTCAAAAATTTGAAGTTTGTTACTTTCTTGTTAAGAAAGATTCAATCTTTAAGTTCTAGAATCTTATCTTGTAGTTTCTTGTTAGTTGAGTCTTTTAAAAATTAAATCTTTTTCAAAATATCTTTTTATTAAAAATTTTATCTTATCTTTTTATCTTTTATCTTATCTTTTTCAAAAATTTTATCTTTTTCAAAATTTGATTTCAAAATATCTTATCTAACTTCTTATCCTCTTATCTTTTTCAAAATTTGATTTCAAATCTTTTTCAATCAACTAACTAACTTTTTGTTTGTTTCTTATCTTTTTCAAAACCACCTAACTACTTTTCCCTCTCTAATTTTCGAAAATTCTCCCTCTCTTTTTCAAAAATTCTTTCTGTTTTAAATTTTAATTTTAATTATATTTTGTCTTTGATTTTCGAAAATTACTAACCTCTTTTTCAAAAATTATTTTCGAAATCTTCCTTCTCTTTTCTTCTTCTATTTAATTATTTAATTACTAACACTTCTCTTCACCTCTCTTCATCCAAAAATCCGAATCCCCATCTCCATTCTTCTAACCCCTTTCTTCTTCTACTAACATAAGGGAATCTCTATACTGTGACATAGAGGATTCCTCTTTCTTTTCTTGTTTTCTTCTCTTTCATATGAGCAGGAACAGGGAAAAAGGCACTCTTGTTGAAATTGATCCAGAACCTGAAAGGACTCTGAAGAGAAAATTAAGAGAAGCTAAATTACAACAATCCAGAAACAACCTTTCAGAAATTTTCGAACAAGAGAAGGACATGGCAGCCGAAAATAATAATAATAATGCAAGGAGAATGCTTGGTGACTTCACAAAGCCAACGTCCAAGTTTGATGGAAGAAGCATCTCCATTCCTGCCATTGGAGCCAATAACTTTGAGCTTAAGCCTCAACTAGTTGCATTAATGCAACAAAACTGCAAGTTTTATGGACTTCCATCTGAAGATCCTTATCAGTTTTTAACTGAGTTCTTGCAGATCTGTGAGACTGTAAAGACGAATGGAGTTGATCCTGAAGTCTACAGACTCATGCTTTTCCCTTTTGCTGTAAGAGACAGAGCTAGAATATGGTTGGATTCACAACCTAAGGATAGCCTGGACTCCTAGGATAAGCTGGTCACTGCCTTCTTGGATAAATTCTTTCCTCCTCAAAAGCTGAGCAAGCTGAGAGTGGATGTTCAAACCTTCAAACAAAAAGATGGTGAATCCCTCTATGAAGCTTGGGAAAGATATAAGCAGTTGACCAAAAGATGTCCATCTGACATGTTTTCAGAATGGACCCTACTAGATAATTCTATTATGGTCTCTCTGAATTTTCGAAAATGTCATTGGACCATTCTGCAGGTGGATCTATTCACCTGAAGAAAACGCCTGAAGAGGCTCAAGAACTCATTGACATGGTTGCAAACAACCAATTCATGTACACCTCTGAGAGGAATTCCGTGAATAATGGAATACCTCAGAAAAAAGAAGTTCTTGAAATTGATGCTCTGAATGCCATATTGGCTCAGAACAAAGTGTTGACTCAACAGGTCAACATGATCTCTCAAAATCTGAATGGGCTGCAACATGCATCCAACAACACTAGAGAGGCAGCTTCTGAAGAAGCTTATGATCCTAAGAACCCTGCCATGGCAGAGGTTAATTATATGGGTGAACCTTATGGAAACACCTATAATCCATCATGGAGAAATCATCCAAATTTCTCCTGGAAGGATCAACAAAAGCCTCAACAAGGCTTTAACAATGGTGGACGCAATAGGCTAAGCAATAGCAAGCCATATCCATCATCTTCTCAGCAACAGACAGAGAATTCTGAACAAAACACTTCTAATTTAGCCAATATTGTCTCTGATCTGTCAAAGGCCACTTTCAGTTTCATGAATGAAACAAGATCCTCCATCAGAAATTTGGAGGCACAAGTGGGCCAGCTGAGTAAGAAAGTCATTGAAACTCCTCCCAGTATTCTCCCAAGCAATACAGAAGAAAATCCAAAAGGAGAGTGCAAGGCCATTGATGTGATCAATGTGGCCGAATGCACAAGGGAGGAGGAGGACGAAAATCCTAGTGAGGAAAACCTCCTGGGACGTCCCTCAAGCAAGAAGGAGTTTCCCATTAAGGATCCAAGGGAATCTGAGGCCCATACAGAGACCATAGAGATTCCATTAAATCTCCTTCTGCCATTCATGAGCTCTGAAGACTATTCTTCCTCTGAAGAGGATGAAGATGTGACTGGAGAGCAAGTTGCTCAATATTTAGGAGCTATCATGAAGCTGAATGCCAAGCTGTTTGGTAATGAGACTTGGGAAAGTGAACCTCCCTTGCTCATTAGTGAACTAGATACTTGGATTCAGAAAACTCTACCTCAAAAGAAACAAGATCCTGGCAAGTTCTTAATACCTTGTACCATTGGCACCATGAGCTTTTTCAAAGCTCTATGTGATCTAGGGTCAGGGATAAATCTTATGCCACTCTCTGTAATGGAGAAGTTAGGGATCATTGAGGTACAACCTGCCTTGTTCTCATTGCAATTGGCAGATAAGTCATTGAGACAAGCTTATGGAATAGTAGAGGACGTGCTAGTAAAGGTTGAAGGCCTTTACATCCCTGCTGATTTCATAATCTTAGACACTAGGAAGGAAAAGGATGATTGCATCATCCTTGGAAGACCTTTCCTAGCCACAGCAGGAGCTGTGATAGATGTCAACAGAGGTGAATTAGTCCTTCAATTGAATGGGGACTACCTTGTGTTTAAGGCACATGGCCATCCCTCTGTGACAAAAGAGAGTAAGCATGAAGAACTTCTCTCAGTTCAGAGTCAAGAAGAACCCACACAGTCAAACTCTAAGTTTGGTGTTGTGAGGCCACAACCAAACTCTAAGTTTGGTGTTAAGACCCCATATCCAAACTCTAAGTTTGGTGTTGGGACTACACTAACATTGACCTGATCACCTTGTGGCTCCATGAGAGCCACTGTCAAGCTATTGACATTAAAGAAGCGCTTGTTGGGAGGCAACCCAAGTTTATTTATCTAATTTTTATTATATTGTTATTTTGTGTTTTATTAGGTACATGATCATGAGGAGTCACGAAAAAATCAAAAAAAATTAAAAACAGAGTCAAAAACAGAAGAAAAAATTTTTTCACCCTGGAGGACGCACGGGCTGGCGTTCAACGCCAGTAAGGTGCATCTGGCCGGCGTTCAACGCCAGAACAGAGCACCATTCTGGCGCTGAACGCCAGAAACAAGCAACATCCTGGCGCTGAACGCCAGGAATGTGCCTAGAGGAGACAAGCTGGCGTTGAACGCCAGCAACAAGCATGAAACTGGCGTTCAACGCCAGAAACATGCATTACATGGGCGTTGAACGCCCAGAACGTGCACCAATGGGCGTTTAAACGCCAGAATGATGCACGAAGGCATTTTACATGCCTATATGGTGAAGGAATGGTATTTCTTTTCACCTCAGGATCTGTGGACCCCACAGGATCCCCACCTACCATATTCCCACCTTTTCTTTTAATTCTAATCACACTCTCCTAATCCTAATCTCATTTCACCCTTTCCCATATCACATCTCCCAAAAACCTTCACCAATCACCTCAATTCCTCTTCCCAATTACCCCATTCACCTTTCACATCAATCCACTCTTCCCCATAAACCCCACCTACCTTCATAAAATCAATTTCCCACCCATTCCCACCCAATATGGCCGAACACCCACCCTCCCCTCTCCCCTCTCCCTATAAATACCCTTCCATTCTACTTCATTCTCACACAACACAACCCCTTCTTCTCCCACATAGCCGAACCTACTTCTTTCCCTCTCTACCATATTCTCTTCTTCTTCTTCTTCTCTTCTTTTCTTTCTTGCTCGAGGGCGAGCAATATTTTAAGTTTGGTGTGGTAAAAGCATAGCTTTTTTGCTTTTCCATTACCATTAATGACACCTAAGGCCAGAGAAACCTCAAAGGGAAGACAAAAGCTTCCACCTCTGAGTCTTGGGAGATGGAAAGACTATAAGCCGTCATAGCTCAGTGGTAGAACATGTGGCTGCAAATCAAGAGATCCCTGAGATACCTCAGGGAATAAGTTATCCTCCACACAAATATTGGAAGCAACTAAGGATAGAAACACCAAAATTACTAGGAATCATTCAACAGAAGCAAGGAAGAGACATAGAGAAGCTCAAAAAGCACCATTGGACCTTCAAGAAGGCGCCACCCTCACTCAGGTGGATTCATTCCTTGTTCCTTATTTCTTTCTGTTTTCGGTTTTTAGTATTAGGTTTATCTATGTTTTGTGTCTATATTTCATGATCATTAGTATGTAACCATGCCTTAAAGCTATGAATAAAATCCATTAATCCTTCACCTCTCTTAAATGAAAAATGTTTTAATTCAAAAGAACAAGAAGTACATGAATTTCGAATTTATCCTTGAATTTAATTTAATTATATTGATGTGGTGGCAATACATTTTGTTTTCTGAATGAATGCTTGAACAGTGCATATTTTTGATCTTGTTGTTTATGAGTGTTAAAATTGATTGGCTCTTGAAAGAATGATGAACAAAGAGAAATGTTATTGATGATTTGAAAAAAATCATGAAATTGATTCTTGAAGCAAGAAAAAGCAGTGAAAAAGGAAGTTTGCGAAAAAAAAATGGCGAAAAAAATATAGAAAGAAAAAGAAGGAGCAGTAGAAAAAGCCAATAGCCCTTAAAACCAAAAGGCAAGGGTAAAAATGATCCAAGGCTTTGAGCATCAATGGATAGGAGGGCCCAAGGAAATAAAATCCAGGCCTAAGCGGCTAAATCAAGCTGTCCCTAACCATGTGCTTGTGTCATGAAGGTCCAAGTGAAAAGCTTGAGACTGAGTGGTTAAAGTCGTGATCCAAAGCAAAAGAGTGTGCTTAAGAGCTCTGGACACCACTAACTGGGGACTCTAGCAAAGCTAAGTCACAATTTGAAAAGGTTCACCCAGTTATGTGTCTGTGGCATTTGTGTATCCGGTGGTAATACTGGAAAACAAAGTGCTTAGGGCCACGGCCAAGACTCATAAGTAGCTGTGTTCAAGAATCAACATGCTTAACTAGGAGAGTCAATAACACTATCCGAAATTCTAAGTTCCTAGAGACGCCAACCACTCTAAACTACAAAGGAAAAAGTGAGATGCCAAAACTGTTCAGAAGCAAAAAGCTACAAGTCCCGCTCATCTAATTAAATTAATATTCATTGATATTCTGGAATTTATAGTATATTCTCTTCTTTTATCCTATTTAATTTTCAGTTGCTTGGGGACAAGCAACAATTTAAGTTTGGTGTTGTGATGAGCGGATAATTTATACGCTTTTTGGCATTATTTTTAGATAGTTTTTAGTGAGTTTAAGCTACTTTTAGGGTTGTTTTCATTAGTTTTTATGTTAAATTTACATTTCTGGACTTTACTATGAGTTTGTGTGTTTTTCTGTGATTTCAGGTAAATTCTGGCTGAAATTGAGGGACTTGAGCAAAACTCTAAAGAAGGCTGACAAAAGGACTGCTGATGCTGTTGGAATCTGACCTCCTTGCACTCGAAATGGATTTTCTGGAGCTACAGAACTCCAATTGGCGAGCTCTCAACGGCGTTGGAAAGTAGACATCCAGAGCTTTCCAGCAATATATAATAGTCCATCCTTTATTCGATGAAAGACGACGTAACTTGGCGTTGAACGCCAAGTTCATGCTGCTGTCTGGAGTTAAACGCCAGAAAAACGTCATGATCCGGAGTTGAACGCCCAAAACACGTCATAACTCGGAGTTCAACTCCAAGAGAAGCCTCAGCTCGTGGATTAATCAAGCTCAGCCCAAGCATACACCAAGTGGGCCCCGGAAGTGGATTTATGCATCAATTACTTACTCATGTAAACCCTAGGAGCTAGTTTATTATAAATAGAACATTTATCTATTGTATTAGACATCTTTTGATCACTTTAGATCTTAGGATCAGATCTTTGAACGCATAGTTCTTAGACCATGGGGCTGGCCATTCGGCCATGCCTGAACCTTTTACTTGTGTATTTTCAACGGTGGAGTTTCTGCACACCATAGATTAAGGGTGTGGAGCTCTGCTGTACCTCAAGTATTAATGCAATTCTATTCTCTTTTATTCAAATCTCTCTTATTCTTATTCCAAGATATTCATTCGTACCCAAGAACATGATGAATGTGATGATAAGTAACCCTCATTATCATTCTCACTTATGAACGCACGTGATTGACAACCACTTCCGTTCTACATGCAACCGAGCTTGAATGTGTATCTCTCAGATTTCCCAACAGAATCTGCGTGGTATAAGCTAGATAGATGGCGGCATTTATGAGGATCCGGAAAGTCTCACCTTGTCTGTGGTATTCCGAGTAGGATCCTGGGAATCCGGAAAGTCTAACCTTGTCTGTGGTATTCCGAGTAGGATTCCGGTAATGAATGACTGTGACGTGCTTCAAACTTGCAAGTGCTGGGCGTTAGTGACAGACGCAAAAGAATCAAGGGATTCTATTCCAGTAGGCGCAGGAACCAACCAGTGATTAGCCATGCTGTGACAGAGCGCGTGAGCGTAGTTTTCACTGCGAGGATGGGATGTAGCCATCAACCATGGGTGATGCCTCCAGACGATTAGCCATGCGAGTGACAACCGCAGAGGATCATTTTCCCGAGAGGATTGAAAGTAGCCACCGCTGATGGTGAACCCCTATACACAGCTTGCCATGGAAAGGAGTAAGAAAGATTGAGTTGAAGCAGGAGAATAGCAGGCGTCCTTGAGCATACAGTATCTCCATTCGCTTATCTGAAATTCCCACCAATGAATCTGCATAAGTACTCTATCCCTTTTATTTTCTATTTTCTTATTTCTATTTTCAAAAACCTATAAACCAATTTTAATCTGCCTAACTGAGATTTACAAGGTGACCATAGCTTGCTTCATACCAACAATCTCTGTGGGATCGACCCTTACTCACGTAAGGTTTATTACTTGGACGACCCAGTACACTTGCTGGTTAGTTGAACGGAGTTGTGAATTCAACTGGTGCCACAATAATAATTTCATACAAGTACAAAAGGATATGGATCACAATTTCGTCCACCATTGAGCATTGATACTTTTCGTGTAGAGACCTTTTCTGGAGTTAAACGCCAGCTTTTATGCCAGTTTGGGCGTTTAACACCAGATTTTATGCCAGTTCCAGCGTTAAACGCTGGAAATTTTGAGGGTGACTTTGAACGCCGGTTTGGGCCATCAAATCTTGGGCAAAGTATGGACTATCATATATTGCTAGAAAGCCCAGGATGTCTACTTTTCAAAGCCGTTGAGAGCGCGCCAATTGGGCTTCTGTAACTCCATAAAATCCACTTCGAGTGCAGGGAGGTCAGAATCCAACAGCATCTGCAGTCCTTTTTAGTCTCTGAATCAGATTTTTGCTCAGGTCCCTCAATTTCAGCCAGAAAATACCTGAAATCACAGAAAAATACACAAACTCATAGTAAAGTCCAGAAAAGTGAATTTTAACTAAAAACTAATAAAAATGTACTAAAAACTAACTAGATTATACTAAAAACATACTAAAAACAATGCCAAAAAGCGTATAAATTATCCGCTCATCACAACACCAAACTTAAATTGTTGCTTGTCCCCAAGCAACTGAAAATCAAAATAGGATAAAAAGAAGAGAATATACTATAGACTCCAAAATATCAAGGAAACTTAGCTCCAATTAGATGAGCGGGACTAGTAGCTTTTTGCCTCCGAACAGTTTTGGCATCTCACTCTATCCTTTGAAGTTCAGAATGATTGGCATCTATAAGAACTCAGAACTCAGATAGTGTTATTGATTCTCCTAGTTAAGTATAATGATTCTTGAACATAGCCAGTGTATGAGTCTTGGCTGTGGCCCAAAGCACTCTGTCTTCCAGTATTACCACCGGATACATACATGCCACAGACACATAATTGGGTGAACCTTTTCAGATTGTGACCCAGCTTTGCTAGAGTCCCCAATTAGAGGTGTCCAGGGTTCTTAAGCACACTCTTTTTGCCTTGGATCCCAACTTCATTTCTTTCTTTTTCTTTCTTTTTCTCTCTTTTTTTTTTGAAATTTTTTTTTTGTATCCACTGCTTTTTCTTACTTCAAGAATCAATTAGATGTTTTTTTTTAGATCCTCAATAACAGTTCTCTTTTTCCTCATTCTTTCAAGAGCCAACAATTTTAACATTCTCAAAACAACAAATTCAAAAGACATATGCACTGTTCAAGCATTCATTCGGAAAACAAAATTTATTGTCACCACATCAAACTAATTCAGCTAGTTTCAAGGATAAATTTCGAAATCCTGTACTTCTTGTTCTTTTGTGATTAAAGCATTTTTTCATTTAAGAGAGGTGATGGATTCATAGGACATTCATAGCTTTAAGACATGAATTTTAAATTTTATTAATTATGAATTAAGAACAAAACTCAAAAAAATAGATATAAGATGAGACTAGAAAATAAAAATAGAAAACAAAAATTTAAATAGGCTCCTAATGATAGAGGTTTTCACAGAGTTAGGACTCAACAACCTTGATTTTGAGAAGTGGATGCTCCCTCAGCTTGAGATGAGAGCTTTTGGCGTTTCAACTCTTGGAGTTCACGCCCCTGCTTCTCTTGTTCCTTCAGCAATTTGCAGATCATGCAGTTCTGATTCTGCTGTTCTTCCTTCAGTTGCTCCATAGTTTCTTGTAACTTGATGATAGATGCTTCTAGGCTGGTCCAGTAGTCAATTTTAGGGAATTCAGGGAGGAACTTCTGCGCCCTCCTTTTGATAGAGTTGTCTTGCATTTATCCTTCTATTGACTTCTTGGTGATTGGATGTTCAATGGGTATGAATTCATCTACTCCCATCTTCACCCCAGCCTCTTTACAGAGCAAGGAGATCAAGCTTGGGTAAGCCAATTTGGCTTCAGTGGAATTCTTATTTGCAATTGTGTAGATCTTACAAGCAATCACATGATGAACCTCCACTTCTTTTCCAAGCATAATGCAATGAATCATCACTGCTCTCTTGATGGTGACCTCAGAACGGTTGCTAGTGGGCAGTATGGAACGCCCAATAAAGTCTAGCCAACCTCTTGCAATTGGTTTGAGGTCTCCCCTCTTCAGTTGGTTTGGGACACCCTTAGAATTGGTTATCCACTTAGTTCCAGGGAGGCATATGTCCTCTAGAACTTGATCCAACCCTTTATCTGCTCTCACCATTCTCCTATTAAAGGATTCAGGATCATCTTGTAGTTGAGGCAATTTGAAGATCTCTCTTATTTTGTCCAGATGGAAGTACATAACTTTCCCTCTGACCATGGTTTTGTAGGTATGGTAAGCAGTTCCAGTCATTCTCTGCTTATCTGTTAGCCACAGATTTGAGTAGAATTCCTGAACCATATTCCTTCCAACCTTTATTTCAGGATTGGTTAGAACTTCCCATCCTCTGTTTCGAATTTGCTCTTGGATCCCCGGATATTCATCTTCTTTCAGATCAAATTTAACTTCCGGGATCACTAACCTCAGACCCATTATTTTGTGATAATGGTCTTCATGTTCTTTGGTTAAGAACTTCTCTTGATTCCAAAGATTCTTTGGATTATTCTCTTTCTTTCCTCTTAAATTGGTTTGTTTTCCTTTAGGAGCCATGATCCTTTATGAATCTTGGCTTAGTGATCACGGAAAAGCACACCAAACTTAGAGGTTTGCTTGTCCTCAAGCAAAAGAAAGGAAAGAAGACAGAGAGGAGAAGAGCAGATTCGAATGGTGTGGGGGAGTGAGGGGCCGAACGTGTTTTTATAAGGGGGGGGAAGGAGATTTCGAAAAAATTGAAGGGAGATTTGAGAAGATATGGAGAGAATTTGAGAAAAGAGTGAGTTTTTGAGTAAGATATGGGATTGATTTGAGAGGGATTTGAAGAATGATTTTGATTTTTGAAGATTTGAAGGTGAATGATGAAAGGTTAAGATGTATTTATGTAGAAAAGTATGGGTAAGAAAAGGAAAATTAAAAAAAATTTGATTGAAAATCAAAATCGTGGTCCCCCCACCTTTCTGGCGTTAAACGCCCAGAATGGCACCCATTCTGGCGTTTAACGCCCAGAATGGCACCCATTCTGGCGTTTAACGCCCATTTGTTGCCCCTTTTGGGTGTTTAACGCCCAGCCAGGTACCCTGGCTGGCGTTAAACGCCAGAATTCCTTTGTCACTAGGCGTTTTGCTAAACGCCCAGGATGCTGCACTCCTGGCATTAAACGCCCAGAATGGTGCCCATTCTGGCGTTTAACGCCCAAAATGGCACCTTTACTGGCGTTAAACGCCCAGAATGGTGCCCATTCTGGCGTTTAATGCCCAAAATGCCCCTTACTGGTGTTTTTTCGCCAGTAAGCTCTTTTTCTCTGATTTTTGTGCTGAATCCTTCTGTAACTCTGTGAATTCCTTCATTTTTGATACTTGCCTTTGTAAAAACAAAACATATAACCTCCTAATGACTGGGTTGCCTCCCAGCAAGCGCTTCTTTACTGTCTTTAGCTGGACCTTTACTGAGAATCACTCAAGTCTCAGTTTTGAGCATTCCTGCTCAAAATTGCTTTCAAGATAATGCTTGATTCTCTGTCCATTAACAATGAACTTTTTGTCAGAATCAATATCCTGAAGCTCAACATATCCATATGGTGACACTCCTGTAATCACATACGGACCCCTCCACCGGGATTTGAGTTTTCCTGGAAACAATTTGAGCCTAGAGTTGAAGAGCAGAACTTTTTGTCCTGGCTCAAAGACTCTGGTTGACAACTTCTTGTCATGCCACTTCTTTGCCTTTTCCTTATAGATTTTTGCATTTTCAAAGGCATTGAGTCTGAACTCCTCTAGCTCATTTAGCTGGAGCAATCTTTTTTCACCAGCTAACTGAGCATCCATGTTTAGGAATCTGGTTGCCCAGTAGGCTTTATGTTCCAGTTCCACGGGCAGATGACAGGCCTTCCCATACACCAGTTGGTATGGAGAGGTCCCTATAGGAGTCTTGAATGCTGTTCTGTATGCCCACAGAGCATCATCCAAGCTCTTTGCCCAATCCTTTCTTCGGGCTATCACAATCCGTTCCAGGATTCTTTTTAGCTCTCTGTTAGAGACTTCAGCTTGCCCATTTGTTTGTGGATGATACGGAGTTGCCACTTTGTGGCTAATTCCATATCTAACCATAGCAGAGTATAGCTGTCTATTGCAGAAATGAGTGCCCCCGTCACTGATTAGTACTCTGGGAACACCAAACCTGCTGAAGATGTGTTTCTGGAGGAATTTCAGCACGGTCTTGGTATCATTAGTGGGTGTAGCAATTGCTTCTACCCACTTAGATACGTAGTCCACTGCTACCAGAATGTAAGTGTTTGAGTATGATGGTGGGAATGGACCCATGAAGTCAATTCCCCATACATCAAAACAATTCTATCTCTAATATCCCTTGTTGAGGCATGGCATATCCGTGAGGCAAGTTACCAGCTCTTTGGCAACTGTCACAATTACGCACAAACTCTCGGGCATCTTTATAGAGAGTAGGCCAGTAGAAGCCACATTGGAGGACTTTAGTGGCTGTTCGCTCACTTCCAAAATGTCCTCCATACTGTGATCCATGGCAGTGCCATAGGATCCTCTGTGCTTCTTCTCTGGGTACACATCTGCGGATCATTCCGTCTGCACATCTCTTAAAGAGATATGGCTCATCCCACAGGTAGTACTTGGCATCTGAAATTAATTTCTTTCTGTGCACTCTGCTGTACTCCTGGGGTATGAACCTCACAGCTTTATAGTTTGCAATATCTGCAAACCAAGGAGCTTCCTGAATGGCAAAGAGTTGCTCATCTGGGAAAGTCTCAGAGATCTCAGTAGAAGGGAGGGACGCCCCAGCTACTGGTTCTATTCGGGACAGATGATCAGCTACTTGGTTCTCTGTCCCTTTTCTATCTCTTATTTCTATATCAAACTCTTGCAGAAGCAACACCTATCTTATAAGCCTGGGTTTTGAATCCTGCTTTGTGAGTAAGTATTTAAGAGCAGCATGGTCAGTGTACACAACCACTTTGGATCCCACTAAATAGGATCTAAACTTGTCAATGGCATAGACCACTGCAAGTAACTCTTTTTCTGTGGTTGTGTAATTCTTTTGTGCATCATTTAGAACACGGCTAGCATAATAAATGACGTGCAGAAGCTTGTTATGCCTCTGTCCCAACACTGCACCAATGGCATGGTCACTGGCATCACACATTTGTTCAAATGGTAATGTCCAATCTGGTGCAGAGATGACTGGTGCTGTAACCAGCTTAGCTTTCAGGGTCTCAAATGCCTGCAGACACTGTGTATCAAACACAAATGGTGTGTCAGCAGCTAGCAGGTTACTCAAAGGATTTGCAATTTTCGAAAAGTCCTTTATAAACCTTTTATAGAATCCTGCATGCCCCAAAAAGCTTCTGATTGCCTTAACATTGGCAGGTGGTGGTAATTTTTCAATTACCTCTACCTTTGCCTTATCCACCTCTATTCCCCTGCTTGAAATTTTGTGCCCAAGGACAATTCCCTCAGTCACCATAAAGTGACATTTCTCCCAGTCTAAAACCAGGTTAGTCTCCTGGCACCTTTTCAGGACAAGTGCTAGGTGATTAAGACAGGAGCTGAATGAGTCTCCATATACTGAGAAGTCATCCATGAAGACTTCCAGAAATTTCTCCACCATATCAGAGAAGATGGATAACATGCATCTCTGAAAGGTTGCAGGAGCATTACACAGACCAAAAGGCATCCTCCTGTAGGCAAACACGCCAGAAGGGCAAGTAAATGCTGTTTTCTCTTGATCCTGAGGATCTACTGCAATTTGGTTGTAACCTGAATAGCCATCCAAAAAGCAGTAATAATCATGACCAGCTAGTCTTTCTAGCATTTGGTCTATGAATGGTAACGGAAAATGATCCTTTCTGGTGGCTGTATTGAGCCTTCTGTAGTCAATACACATACGCCACCCTGTTACTGTTCTTGTAGGAACCAGTTCATTTTTTTCATTATGAACCACTGTCATGCCTCCCTTTTTGGGGACAACTTGGACAGGGCTCACCCAGGGGCTATCAGAAATAGGATAAATAATCCCAGCCTCTAGTAATTTAGTGACCTCTTTCTGCACCACCTCCTTCATGGCTGGATTTAGCCTCCTCTGTGGTTGGACCACTGGTTTGGCATTATCCTCCAACAGGATCTTGTGCATGCATCTAGCTGGGCTAATGCCCTTAAGATCACTTATGGACCACCCAAGAGCTATCTTGTGCGTCCTTAGCACTTGAATCAGTGCTTCCTCTTCCTGTGGATTTAAAGCAGAGCTTATAATCACTGGAAAAGTGTCACCCTCTCCCAGAAATGCATACTTCAGGGATGGTGGTAGTGGTTTGAGTTCAGGTTTGGGAGGCTTATCCTCCTCCTGAGGAATTTTCGAAAATTCCTTTGTTTCCACTGATTCTTCTTGATCAGGTTGAGCATCCTTGAAGATGTCCTTAAGCTCTGATTCTAGGCTTTCAGTCATATTGACCTCTTCTACCAGAAAGTCAATAATGTCAGCGCCCATGCAGTCATTTGGTATGTCTGGATGCTGCACAGCTTTTACAGCATTCAACTTGAACTCATCCTCATTGACTCTCAGGGTTACTTCCCCTTTTTGTACATCAATGAGAGTTCGTCCAGTTGCTAGGAAAGGTCTTCCTAGAATGAGAGTTGCACTCTTGTGCTCCTCCATTTCCAGCACCACAAAGTCAGTTGGAAAGGCGAATGGCCCAACCTTGACAATCATGTCCTCTATTATGCCTGATGGATATTTAATGGAGCCATCAGCAAGTTGGAGGCATATCCGGGTTGGTTTGACTTCTCCAGTCAACCCAAGCTTTCTGATAGTGGATGCAGGTATTAGATTGATGCTTGCTCCAAGATCACACAGGGCTGTCTTGGTGCAAGCACCTTCTAATGTGCATGGTATCATAAAGCTTCCTGGATCTTGAAGCTTTTCTGGTAAGCTTTTTAGAATGACTGCACTGCATTCTTCAGTGAGAAACACTTTTTCAGTTTCTCTCCAATCCTTCTTATGACTTAAGATCTCTTTCATGAACTTAGCATAAGAAGGTATTTGCTCAAGTGCCTCTGCAAACGGAATCTTTATTTCAAGAGTCCTTAGATAGTCTGCAAAGCGGGCAAATTGCTTATCCTATTTCGCTTGGCGGAGTTTTTGAGGATAAGGCATTTTGGCTTTATATTCTTCAACCTTAGATGCTGCAGGTTTATTCCTTACAGAAGTGGTTGAAGAAGCCTTGTTAGAGGGATTACTGTCAGCACTCTCAGGTGTCTGATCTTCCCTTGGCGTCTGAACGCCAGGAATGGGTGGAAAATGGGCGTTTAACGCCAGCTTTTCCCCCTTTTCTGGCGTTTGAACGCCAGAACTGGGCAGGGAATGGGCGTTTAACGCCAGCTTTCCCCCCTTTTCTGGCGTTTGAACGCCAAAAGTGTTCCTCTCTGGGCTCTTACTGTCCTCAGAGGGATTTTGAACAGTGGTTTGGTTATCCTCTGTCAATTGTTCCTTATTTGGCTTTTTGCTCTTTTGAGCAGTGCTATTCAGTGTCTTCCCACTCCTCAGTTGAACTGCTTGACACTCCTCTGTTATCTGTTTAGAAATTTGTTGTTTTGCTTGATTCAACTGCAGTTCTATGTTCTTGTTAGCAACTGTAGTTTCATGGAGCATCTCTTTAAATTCTGCTAACTGTTCTGTCATCAGGAGCAATTGTTGATTAAGCTCAATCATCTGTTCTTGAGGATTAGGATCAGTGGCTAGTGCCATGACGTCCTCCTTTGGAGAGAACTCATTGCTAGAGTACAAATATTGGTTTCTAGCAACAGTGTCTATAAGCTCTTGAGCCTCTTCAATTGTCTTCCTCATGTGTATAGATCCACCAGCTGAGTGGTCTAAAGACATCTGAGCCTTTTCTGTAAGCCCATGGTAGAAGATGTCTAACTGTACCCACTCTGAAAACATTTCAGAGGGGCATTTTCTTAGCATAACTCTATACCTCTCCCAGGCATTATAAAGGGATTCATTATCCTCTTGTTTAAAGCCTTGGATGTCCAGCCTTAGCTGTGTCATCCTCTTTGGAGGGTAAAAGTGATTCAGGAATTTGTCTGATAACTGTTTCCATGTCTTTATGCTTGCTGTAGGTTGGTTATTCAACCACCTTTTAGCTTGATCTTTTACAGCAAATGGAAACAATAATAGTCTGTAGACATCCTGATCCACCTCTTTATCATGTACTGTGTCAGCAATTTGTAAGAATTGTGCCAGAAACTCAGTAGGCTCTTCCTGTGGAAGACCGGAATACTGGCAATTTTGCTGCACTATGATAATGAGTTGAGGATTTAGCTCAAAGCTGCTTGCTTTGATGGGAGGTGTACAGATGCTACTCCCATATGCAGCTGTAATGGGGTTAGCATATGACCCCAGAGTCCTTTTGGACTGATCAATCCCACTTAGGTCCATAATGAATAAAGGGAAATGATATGGATTGCAGATAGGTAAATTTTTTTTTTGAATTAACCGAAAAAAAATAAAATAAAATAAAAGGAAATTAAAATAAAAAAATCGAAAATCAAAAAGAAAATAAGATCAAAGCAAATTGAGAACTGAATCAATTAGTTAATTAGAAAGATTTTGAGATTAGCAATCAGAAAGATATGATTGAAAAATTTTTATGAAAAAGATTTGATTTTTGAAAAGAGGAAAAGAGAAAAACAACAAAATGACGCCAAACTTAAAATTTTTAGAAAATCAAACACTAATTTTTCGAAAATTTTTAAGGGAAAAACACAAAGAGGACACCAAACTTAGAATTTTCAAAGACCAAAAAGAGAATAAGGACATGCAAATTCGAAAAACTAAAAGAAAACACAAGCATGCAATTGACACCAAACTTAAAATATGAACTAGACTCAACTAAAAGACTCTAAACCAACAAAAATAAACAGTCCTAATCTAAGCAACAAGATAAGCCGTCAGTTGTCCAAACTCGAACAATCCCCGGCAACGGCGCCAAAAACTTGGTGCACGAAATTGTAATCACACTTTTGCCATTCCGGAAAAACTAACCAGCAAGTGCACTGGGTCGTCCAAGTAATACCTTACGTGAGTAAGGGTCGATCCCACAGAGATTGTCGGCTTGAAGCAAGCTATGGTTATCTTGTAAATCTTAGTCAGGATATCAGAAATTATCAGGATTGATTATGAGAAGTAAAAGAACATGAAATAAGTACTTGTTTTGCAGTAATGGAGAATAGGTTGAGGTTTTGGAGATGCTCCATCTTCTGAATCTCCGCTTTCCTACTGTCTTCTTCTTCAAGCACGCAAGGCTCCTTCCATGGCAAGCTGTATGCAAGGGTTTCACCGTTGTTAGTGGCTACCTCCCATCCTCTCAGTGGAAATGTTCAACGCACCCTGTCACGGCACGGCTATCCATCTGTCGGTTCTCAATCAGGCCGGAATAGAATCCAATGATTCTTTTGCGTCTGTCACTAATGCCCCGCCCTCAGGAGTTTGAAGCTCGTCACAGTCATTCAATCATTGAATCCTACTCAGAATACCACAGACAAGGTTTAGACCTTCCGGATTCTCTTGAATGCCGCCATCAGTTCTAGCTTATACCACGAAGATTCCGGTTAAAGAATCCAAGAGATATCTACTTAATCTAAGGTAGAACGGAGGTGGTTGTCAGGCACACGTTCATAGTTGAGAATATGATGAGTGTCACGGATCATCATATTCATCCGGGTTACGAACAAGTGATATCTTGGAATGGAAGCAAGCATGATTGAATGAAAAATAGTAGTAATTACATTAATCCATCAAGACACAGCAGAGCTCCTCACCCCCAACCATGGGGTTTAGAGACTCATGCTGTGGAAGGTACAATGAGAAACGTGTAAAGTGTCATAAGGTACAGAAACAATGTCAAAAGATCCTAATAATAGTAAGCTAGTAACCTAGGGTATACAGAAATGAGTAAATGACGTAAAAATCCACTTCCGGGGCCCACTTGGTGTATGCTTGGGTTGAGCATTGATACTTTTCGTGTAGAGACCTTTTCTGGAGTTAAACGCCAGCTTTTATGCCAGTTTGGGCGTTTAACTCCAGATTTTATGCCAGTTCCAGCGTTAAGCGCTGGAAATTCTGAGGGTAACTTTGAACGCCGGTTTGGGCCATCAAATCTTGGGCAAAGTATGGACTATCATATATTGCTGGAAAGCCCAAGATGTCTACTTTTCAACGCCGTTGAGAGCGCGCAAATTGGACTTCTGTGGCTCCAGAAAATCTACTTCGAGTGCAGGGAGGTCAGAATCCAACAGCATCTGCAGTCCTTTTTAGTCTCTGAATCAGATTTTTGCTCAGGTCCCTCAATTTCAGCCAGAAAATACCTGAAATCACAGAAAAACACACAAACTCATAGTAAAGTCCAGAAAAGTGAATTTTAACTAAAAACTAATAAAAATGTACTAAAAACTAACTAGATTCTACTAAAAACATACTAAAAACAATGTCAAAAAGTGTATAAATTATCCGCTCATCAATAGACCCATTATATAAATTTTGGCCCTCTTCTTGTAAAAATTGTTTGATGTTCTAATAGAATTTATTGAATTGTTTCGTGTTAATATAATAGTTTTCTATTTTTAATATTTGTTTTATATGGATCAAATATTCCTTTATATTTGATCCATATAAAGGAATTATGAGTTTACTTTTATAAGAATTGCCCTTCTCCGACCCTTACTGCCCAACTTGAGAGCGGATAGCTAATGCGTTCCGCTTTTTGAACAGGGTTCTATGGTCAGTCCGCGACCCCTGGATGCCGAAGGCGTCCTTGGGGTGATCTCGTAGTTCCTACGGGGTGGAGACGATGGGGTCGGTCCATGGATTTTCTTTCCTTTTGCCGCATTTCGTTCAAAGGGTTGAAGGGAGATAGTGCATCAAGCTGTTCGCAAGGGCCAACTTGATCCTCTTCCCCAGGATCCCAGATGAGGAAACCCTAGGAGAGCCGCCGACTCCAACTACCGTCCATGTACGATCCTTACTAGATCTGACCAACTACCCATAAGCCCTAAAAAGAAAAAAGAATATTTATTAAGAATCATACCATTTTCATAAACCATCTCTATCAAGATGACAGATCCTTTATTTTTGTTTTGTATTTGCAATAAGATCAATTAGAGCAAGTCACACACTCATATTCCGGAAATAAAGAAAGAACGAAATTCCACGGTCAAACTACCAAATTCAAAATGAACTGGCCTAGAAATAAAAAACCAAAATGGGTAAATTTACCCCTGTTATTTAAAAAAATATATAAATAAAAAAGATAGTTAGTCGGTTCTTATGAATCTAATTCATAGAAATTCCGTCCAGTAAAATGGACGAATTATAAATTTCTAAAATAATAGATAGAAATATAGCAAATAAAGCCATTGCAACACCCACTAAAGGAGTAGTTCCCCACCCCGGAGCTACTTTACCATATTCTGAATTCAACGGTTTCAATAAAGCCCCTACAGTAGTTCGTCTTGGACCAGATCTAGAACTACTCTCAACTGTTTGTGTAGCCATAAATCCTATTTTTTATTCATTGAGATCTGTTGACTTTGTATACCATTTCACTGTAAATATAGGATTTTATCCTATAAATTCATTGTGGTCTTGAAATTTGAGAAAAATAGAAATAGCAACCCTAGTTGCTATCTCTATATCTGGTTTACTTGTAAGTTTTACTGGGTATGCTTTATATACTGCTTTTTGGCAACCTCTCAACAACTAAGAGATCCATTCGAAGAACACGGAGACTAGTTGAAGTAATGAGCTCCCAATATACCAATATTGGGGCTCATTACTTCAATCGAGATAATGAAAAATCATTTCGTCTTTTTAGTTGGAACTTTAGGGGGTTCTCTAAAAAATATAGCAAAAAAAATTATTCCTAAAGTCGAGACTAAGAGGAATGTATAAACCAATGCTTCCATAGATTTCATCCTGGTTTACAATTATAGCTTTCATACCTGTTTATTAGATTAGAGACAATTATAACGTTCATTTTCTAACTCAAGTTAGCTTCTGCTATTTCAAGAGTTTGTTTAGCTTCTTCTGGATCAATGTCACTACTCTTCTTGGCATCATTTGCTAAAATGGTGATCTTATTATCTTTCTAGTTACTTATTAGTTTTTCACTTGATTTAGCCGCTTAGCCCCGGATTTTATTCCTTTGGGCCCTCATATCCATTAATGCTCCAAGCCTTGGATCCTTTGTACCCTTGCCTTTTGGTTTAAAGTGTTACTGGCTTTTTCTGCTTGCTTTGTTTTTTCTTTTTTTCACCAATTTTTTTTCACAAGCTTTGTATTTTTCACTGCTTTTTCTTGCTTCAAGAATCAATTTTATGATTTTTCAGATTATCAACAACATTTCTCCTTTTTTCATCATTCTTTCAAGAGTCAACAATTTTAACATTCATAAACATCACTATAAAAAATATGCATTTTTCAAGCATTCATTCAGAAAACAAAAAGTATTGCCACCACATCAAAATAATTAAACTAATTTCAAGATAGAATTCGAAATTCATGTACTACTTGTTCTTTTGCAATTAGAAACATTTTTCATTTAAGAAAGGTGAAGGATTTATGGGACATTCATAACTTCAAGGCATATACACTAGACACTAATGATCATGTAATAAAGACACAAACATAGACAAAACATAGAGCATAAAAATCGAAAAACAGAAAAATAAGAACAAGAAAATTAAAGAACGGGTCCACCTTAGTGACGGCGGCTAGTTCTTCCTCTTGAAGATCCTATGGAGTGCTTGAGCTCCTCAATGTCTCTTCCTTGTCTTTGTTGCTCCTCCCTCATGGCTCTTTGGTCCTCTCTAATTTCATGGAGGATAATGGAGTGCTCTTGGTGCTCATCCTTAGTTGCTCCATGTTGGAACTCAAATCTCCTAAAGAGGTGTTGAGTTGCTCCCAATAGTTGTGTAGAGGAAAATGCATCCCTTGAGACATCTCAGGGATTTGTTGATGAGGGGCTTCCTCATGCTCTTGTTGAGGTCCATGAGTGGGCTCTCTTGTTTTCTCCATCCTCTTTTTAGTGATGGACTTGTCCTCTTCAATGAGGATGTCTTTCTCTATGACAATTCCAGCTAAATTGTATAGGTGACAGATAAGATGAGGGAAGGCTAACCTTGCCAAAGTGGAGGGCTTGTCAGCCACCTTGTATAGTTATAGAGGTATGATCTCATGAACTTCCACTTCCTCTCCAATCATGATACTATGGATCATGATGGCCCAATCCACAGTTACTTCGGACCAGTTGCTAGTAAGAATGATGGAGTGTTGGATGAACTCTAACCATCCTCAAGCCATGGGTTTGAGGTCAAGCCTTCTCAGTTGAACCGGCTTGCCTTTGGAGTCTCTCTTCCATTGGGTTCCTTCCACATAGATGTCCATGAGAATTTTGTCCAACCTTTGATCAAAGTTGACCCTTCTTGTGAAAGGATGGAGATTTCCTTGCATCAATGGCAAGTTGAATGCCAACCTCACATTTTCCGGACTGAAATCTAAGTATTTCTCCTGAGTCATTGTGAGCCAATTCTTTGGGTTTGGGTTCATACTTTGATCATGGTTCTTAGTGATCTATGCATTCGCATAGAACTCTTGAACCATTAAGATTCTGACTTACTGGATGGGGTTGGTTAGAGCTTCCCAACTTCTTCTCCGAATCTCTTATCGGATCTCCGGATATTCGCTCTTTTTGAACTTGAAGGGGACCTCGGGGATCACCTTTTTCTTGGCTACAACTTCATGGAAGTGATCTCCATGGACCTTTGAGATGAATCTCTCCATCTCTCATGACTCGGAGGTGGAAGAAATTGCCTCCCCTTTCCCCTTTCTAAAGGTTTCTCCGGCCTTAAGTGCCATTAATGGTTATGAAAAAACAAAAAGCAATGCTTTTTTCACACCAAACTTAAAAGGTTTGCTCGTCCTCGAGCAAAAGAAGAAAGAAAGGAGGAGAAGAGAAGAAGAAATGGAGGAGATGGAGGTGTGTGGTGAATTCGGCCAAGGGGGAAGAAGTGTTTGTGAAGTGTGAAAGTGAAGGTGGTAAGGAGGGGTATTTATAGGGAAGGGGAGAGAGGGGGGTCCGTGTGGAATTGGGTGGGTTTGGGAGGGAAATGGTTTGAATTTGAATGGTGAGGTAGGTGGGTTTTTATGATGGAAAATAGTGAATGGATGTGAGTGGTGAAGGGATACTGGGGAATAGGGTAGGATTTGATAGGTGAATGGAGTCTGGGGAACGGTGCTATGGAAAGGTATGAAGAGGAGTGAGAATGAGTTGGGGTAGGTAGGGATCCTGTGGGGTCCACAGATCCTGAGCTGTCAAGGATATCTCATCCCTGCACCTTTTTGGCATTTAAACACCCTCTGTGTGGCACTTTTGGCGTTAAACGCCAGTCTGCTGCCCTTTTCTGGCATTAAACGCCAGTCTAGCTGCCAGTTCTGGCGTTTAACGCCCAAAATGCTGCCAGACTGGGCGTTAAACGCCCATTCTACTACCTTTATTGGCGTTTAACGGTAGCCAGACATTAGACACCCTTTTCTGGCATTAAACGCCAGTCTGGCTGCCAGTTCTGGCATTTAACGCCCAGAATGGTGCCAGACTGGGCGTTAAATGCCCAATTTGCTAGCCTTACTGGCGTTAGCTCGTCCTCCAAGGTGTGCTATTTTTGATGCTATTTTTTATTTTTCCTTAATTTTGTAGTTATTTTTGTGACTCCACATGATCATCAACCTAAAGCAAATATGAAATAACAATGGAAAATAAATTAATATAGATAAATATGATTGGGTTGCTATTGAGCGGATATTTTATACGCTTTTTGGGGGTAATTTCATGTAGATTTTAGTATGTTTTAGTTAGTTCTTAGTATATTTTTATTAGTTTTTAGGCAAAATTCATATTTTTGGACTTTACTATGAATTTGTGTGTTTTTCAATAATTTCAGGTATTTTCTGGCTGAAATTGAGGGAGCTGAGCAAAAATCTGATTCAGGCTGAAAAAGGACTGCTGATGCTGTTGGATTCTGACCTCCTTGCACTCGGAATGAATTTTTTGGAGCTACAGGAGTCCAATTGGTGCGCTCTCAATTGGGTTGGAAATTAGACATCCAGGGCTTTCCAGCAATATATAATAGTCCATACTTTTCACGAAGATAAATGACATAAACTGGCGTTTAATGCCAGTTCTATGTTGCATTCTGGCATTGAACGCCAGAAACAGGTTACAAGTTGGAGTTAAATGCCAGAAATAGGTTACAACCTGACGTTAACTCCAGAATCAGCCCAGGCACGTGAGAAGCTCAAGTCTCAGCCCCAGCACACACCAGGTGGGCCCCATAAGTGCATTTCTGCACTATCTGTCTTAGTTTACTCATTTTCTGTAAACCTAGGTTACTAGTTTAGTATTTAAACAACTTTTAGAGACTTATTTTGTATGTCATGACATTTTTAGATCTGAACTTTGTACTCTTTGATGGCATGAGTCTCTAAACTCCATTGTTGGGGGTGAGGAGCTCTGCAGCGTCTCGATGAATTAATGCAATTATTTCTGTTTTCTATTCAAACACGTTTGTTTCTCTTTAAGATGTTCATTCGTACTTAACCATGATGAAGGTGATGATCTGTGACACTCATCACTATTCTCAATCTATGAACGTGTGCCTGACAACCACCTCCGTTCTACCTTCGATTGAATGAATATCTCTTGGATTCCTTAATCAGAATCTTCGTGGTATAAGCTAGAATCCATTGGCAGCATCCTTGAGAATCCGGAAAGTCTAAACCTTGTCTGTGGTATTCTGAGTAGAATTCAGGGATTGGATGACTGTGACGAGCTTCAAACTGGTGAGTGTTGGGCGTGGTGATAGACGTAAAAGGATCAATGGATCCTATTCCGACATGATCAAGAACCGACAGATGATTAGCCGTGCAGTGACAGCGCATTTGGACCATTTTCACTGAGAGGACGGATGGTAGCCATTGACAACGGTGATCCACCAACACACAGCTTGCCATAGGAGGACCCTTGCGTGCGTGAAGAAGAAGACAGGGGGAAAGCAAAGATTCAGAAGACAAAGCATCTCCATAACTCCAACACATTCTCCATTACTACGTAATAATTACTTATTTTATGCTCTTTCACTTTTTACAATTGAAACTAAAGAACCCTATTGGTATCCTGACTATGAATAATAAAATAACCATAGCTTGCTTCAAGCCAACAATCTCCGTGGGATTCGACCCTTACTCACGTAAGGTATTACTTGGACGACCCAATGCACTTGCTGGTTATTTGTGTGGAATTACATAGTGTGAGTGTAATTTTCGTGCACCAAGTTTTTGGCGCCGTTGCCAGGGATTGTTCTAGTTTGAACAACTGACAGTTTATCTTGTTACTTAGATTAGGAAAAATTTATCTTTTTTTGTTTAGAGTCACTAAGATTGCATCTTCTATTATTCCTTTTAAAAATTTTTCAAAAATATTATTTTTCTTTATTAGTTTTTAATTTTTCTTGGAGTCTTTTGTGTGAGTTTAGTGTCATGTTTTAAGTTTGGTGTCAATTGCATGCTTTTCTTTGTCTTTCAATTTTCGAATTGCATGTTCTTTGTTCTTCCTTAATCTTCAAATTGTTCTTGTCAAGTTTTCTTGTTTGATCTTTGGTTTGTCTTGTTTTGTGTCTTTTCTTGTTTTTCTTGTGCATTTTCAAATTTTTAGTTTTCAAAAAAAAATTTATTTATTAAATACCTTTTTAAAACACGTTAAATTTATAGCTCAGTTGGTTAGAGCGTTGGCTTATGTTCTTGGCAATTGGGTATCTTCCTTTTAAAACTTTTTTCAAAAATAATTTTTCTTTGAATAAATCTTGTGCCGAACTTTAAGTTTGGTGTTCTCTTGTTAATTTTCTTTAATTTTTGAAAATTTATTTTTGGTTTTCTAAAAATTTTAAGTTTGGTGTTCTTTCTTTTGTTCTTGTTGTTCTTGTGAGTCTTCAAGGTGTTCTTGAGTCTTCTTTGTGTTTTGATCTTAAAATTTTAAAGTTTGGTATGCCTTGGTGTTTTCCCTCTAAAATTTTCAAAAACAAGGAGTATTGGATTTAAAAATTTTAAGTCTTGTGTCTTTTGTGTGTTTTTCTCTTTCATAATAAAATTCAAAAATAAAAAATTATTTTCTCTAACTATTTTTAAACAATTTTTTCAAAACTTTTCATAAAAATTCAAATTTCAATTTCAAAATTTTTCAAAATCTTATCCTTTTAAGATTTTTTTTAAAAAAAATCACATTTTTTCAAAAATATCCTAACCACTTTCTCTCTCTTCACTTTTTCGAAAATCTTCATAAAATATTTTTCAATTTTTTTTTATTTTTATTTTTAATTTTTAATTTTAGTTTTTATTTTATCTCATTTTATTATTTCGAAAATTATTTTTCTTATATAATAAAATAAATAAAATAAATCCACATCATCTCTCTTTCTCCATCATGGACCTAAGTGGAAATAAACAGTCCAGAAGGACTCTGAGGTCATATGCTAACCCCACTACTGCTTCATATGGGAGTAGTATCTGTATACCCTCCATCGGAGTTAGTAGCTTTGAGCTGAATCCTCAGCTTATTATCATGGAGCAGCAAAGTTGCCAGCATTCTGGTCTTCCACAAGAAGAACCTATAGAGTTTCTGGCATAGTTTTTACAAATTGCTGATACAGTACATGATAAGGAGGTAGATCAGGATGTCTACAGATTGTTACTATTTCCATTTGCTGTAAAAGACCAAGCTAAGAGGTGGTTAAATAACCAACCTAAGGCTAGCATAAGGACATGGAAACAGCTGTCAGAAAAATTCCTGAATCAATATTTCCCTCTAAAACGGATGACACAGCTAAGGCTGAACATCCAAGGCTTTAAACAAGGAGATAATGAATCTCTTTATGATACCTGGGAGAGATACAGAGAGATGCTAAGAAAATGCCCCTCTGAAATGTTTTCAGAGTGGGTGTAGTTAGACATCTTCTATTATGGGCTTATAGAGAAAGCTCAGATTTCTCTAGACCACTCAGCTGGTGGATCTATCCACATGAGAAAGACAATTGAAGAAGTTCAAGAGCTCATTGATATAGTTGCCAGAAATCAGCATCTGTACCTAAGCAGTGAACCTTCCATGAAAGAAGATGATAAAATAGTAACTGCTGAACTCAATCCTGCAGAACAAGTTACTGAATTCAATCAGCAATTAGATTTTCTAACAAAATAGCTAGCCGAATTCAAGGAGATACTACAAGACACAAGAATAGCTAATATGAATATGAAAGTGCAGTTGAAGCAAACAGAATAGCAGTTATCAAAATAGATAACAGAAGAGCGCCAAGCAGTTCAATTAAGAAGTGGGAAGACATTACATACCTCACTTCAAGGCAGCAGAAAGCCAAGGAATGAACAAACTGCTACCCAAAATCCCTCTGAGGACAGTAAGAGCCCAGAGAGGAACAATTCTGGCGTTCAAACGCCAGAAAGGGGTGAAGGGCTGGCATTAAATGCCCAACCCATGTTCAGTTCTGGTGTTCAAACGCCAAAAACAGGCAAGAAGTTGGCATTGAACACCCAAAGAAAGCTCAGTTCTGACGTTCAGACAGTAGAAACAGGTAAGGATTGGCATCTAACGCCACTCCTACTTCCACCCCTGGCGTTCAAACGCCAGTGGGGGATCAGACACATACAAGTACTGATAGCAACCCCTCTAAAAAGGCTTCTCAACCTACATCTGTAGGCAATAAACCTGCAGCAACTAAGGTTGAGGAATTCAAAGCCAAAATGCCTTATCCTCATAAACTCCACCAAGCGGAACTGGATAAGCAATTTGCCCGCTTTGCACACTATCTCAGAACTCTTGAAATAAAGATTCCGTTTGCAGAGGCACTTGAGAAAATACCCTCTTATGCTAAGTTCATGAAAGAGATCTTAAGTCATAAGAAGGATTGGAGAGAAACTTAAAAAAATTTACCTCACTGAAGAATGCAGTGCAGTCATTCTGAAAAGCTTATCAGAAAAGCTTAAAGATCCCGGAAGCTTTATGATACCATGCACATTAGAGAGTACTTGTACCATGCAAGCTTTATGTGATCTTGGGGCAAGTATCAACCTAATACCTGCATCTACTATCAGGAAGCTTGGTTTGACTGAAGAAGTCAAACCAACCCGGATATGTCTCCAACTTGCTGATGGCTCCATTAAATACCCATCAAGCATGATTGAAGACATGATTGTCAAGGTTGGGCCATTTGCCTTTCCCACTGACTTTGTGGTGCTGGAAATGGAGGAGCACAAGAGTGCAACTCTCATTCTAGGAAGACCTTTCCTAGCAACTGGACGAACCCTCATTGACGTCCAAAAAGGGAAAGTGACCCTGAGAGTCAATGAGGACAAGTTTAAGTTGAATATTGTCAAAGATATGCAGCATCTAGACACCCCAAATGACTGCGTGAGCATTGATATTATTGACTCTCTGGTAAAAGAGGTCAATATGACTAAGAGTCTCGAATCAGAGCTAGAGGATATCTTTAAAGATGCTCAGCCTGATCTGGAGGAACCAGAGAGAATAATAGAACATCTGAAAATCCCTCAGGAAGAGGAGAAACCTCCCAAACCCGAGCTCAAACCATTACCACCATCCCTGAAATATGCATTTATGGGAGAAGGTGATACCTTTCCTGTAATCATAAGCTCTACCTTAGAGCCACAGGAAGAGGAATCACTAATTCAAGTGCTAAGGATACACAAGACAGCTCTTGGGTGGTCCATCAGTGATCTTAAGGGCATTAGCCCAGCTAGATGCATGCACAAGATCCTATTGGAGGGTGATGCTAAGCCAGTGGTTCAACCACAGAGGCGGCTAAATCCAGCCATGAAGGAGGTGGTGCAGAAGGAGGTCACTAAATTACTAGAGGCTGGAATTATTTATCCTATTTCTGATAGCCCCTAGGTAAGCCCTGACCAAGTTGTCCCTAAGAAGGGTGGCATGACAGTGGTTCATAATGAAAAAAATGAACTGGTTCCTACAAGAACAGTTACAGGGTGGCGTATGTGTATTGATTATAAAAGGCTCAATACAGCTACCAGAAAGGATCATTTTCCTTTACCATTCATAGACCAGATGCTAGAAAGACTAGCAGGTCATGAATACTACTGCTTCCTGGATGGATATTCAGGTTATAATCAAATTGCAGTAGATCCCCAGGATCAAGAGAAAACAGCATTCACATGTCCATCCGGAGTATTTGCATACAGAAGGATGCCATTTGGTATGTGCAATGCAACTGCAACCTTTCAAAGGTGCATGCTCTCTATTTTCTCTGATATGGTGGAAAAATTTCTGGAAGTCTTCATGGATGACTTTTTAGTATTTGGAGACTCATGTAGCTCCTGTCTTGACCATCTAGCACTTGTTCTAAAGAGGTGCCAAGAGACTAACCTAGTTTTAAACTGGGAAAAATATCACTTTATGGTGACTGAAGGAATTGTCCTTGGGTATAAAATTTCGAACAAGGGAATAGAGGTGGATCAAGCTAAGGTAGAGGTAATTGAAAATTTACCATCACCTGCCAATGTTAAGGCAATCAAAAGCTTTCTGGGGCATGCAGGATTCTCTATGAGGTTTATAAAAGATTTTTCAAAAATCGCCAAACCTCTGAGTAATCTGCTAGCTGCTGACACGCCATTTATCTTTGATAAGGAGTGTCTGCAGGCGTTTGAGACTCTGAAAGCTAAGCTGGTTGCCAGTGACCATGCCATTGGTGTAGTGTTGGGACAAAGGCATGACAAGCTTTTACATGTCATTTATTATGCTAGTCATGTTTTAAATGACGCACAGAAGAACTATACAACCATAGAAAAAGAGTTACTTGCAGTGGTTTATGCCATTGACAAGTTCAGATCTTATTTAGTAGGATCAAAAGTGATTGTGTACACTGACCATGATACTCTTAAATATCTACTCACAAAGCAGGATTCAAAACCCAGACTCATAAGATGGGTGTTGCTTCTGCAAGAGTTTGATATAGAAATAAGAGACAAAAAAGGGACAAAGAACCAAGTAGCAGATCACCTGTCCCGAATAGAACCAGTAGAAGGGGCGTCCCTCCCTCTTACTGAGATCTCTGAAAACTTCCCGGATGAGCAACTCTTTGCCATTCAAGAAGTACCATGGTTTGCAGACATTGCAAACTACAAGGCTGTGAGATTCATACCCAAAGAGTATAGTAGGCAGCAATCAAAGAAATTGATCACAGATGCAAAGTACTATCTTTGGGATGAACCATATCTCTTCAAGAGATGTGCAGACGGAGTAATCCGTAGATGTGTGCCTAAGAAGAAGCATAGAAGATCCTATGGCATTGTCATGGATCACAATATGGAGGACATTTTGGAAGTGAGCGAACAGCCACAAGAGTCCTCCAATGTGGCTTCTATTGGCCTACTCTCCATAAAGACTCCCGAGAGTTTGTACTTAATTGTGACAGTTGCCAAAGATCTGGCAATCTGCCTCACAGTTTTGCCATGCCACAACAAGGGATCTTGGAGATTGAGTTGTTTGATGTATGGGGTATTAACTTCATGGGGCCTTTCCCACCATCATACTCAAACACTTATATTCTGGTGGCAGTGGATTATGTATCCAAATGGGTGGAAGCTATTGCAACACCCACTAATGATACTAAGACAGTGCTGAAATTCCTCCAGAAACATATCTTCAGCAGATTTGGTGTCCCTAGAGTACTAATCAGTGATGAGGGCGCTCATTTCTGCAATAAACAGCTTTACTCTACTATGGTTCGATATGGAGTCAGCCACAGGGTGGCAACTCCATATCATCCACAAACAAATAGGCAAGCTGAAGTCTCTAATAGAGAACTTAAAAGAATCTTGGAACGGACTGTGATTAACTGTAGAAAGGATTGGGCAAGAAGCTTGGATGATACTCTGTGGGCATACAGAATAGCATTCAAGACTCCTATAGGGATTTCTTTATACCAGCTTGTGTATGGAAAAGCCCGTCACTTGCCAGTGGAACTGGAACATAAGGCCTACTGGGCAACCAGATTCCTAAACCTTGATGCCAAGTTAGCTGGAGAAAAATGATTGCTCCAGTTAAATGAGCTGGAGGAATTCAGACTCAATGCTTTCGAAAATGCAAAAATTTACAAAGAGAAAGAAAAAAGATGGCATGATAAGAAATTGTCATCCAGAGTCTTTGAGCTAGGGCAGAAAGTTCTACTGTTTAATTCTAGGCTCAGATTATTCCCTGGGAAATTAAAATCCCAGTGGAGAGGTCCATATGTGATTACAAGTGTGTCACCATATGGATACATAGAGCTTCAGGATAATGATTCTAATAAAAAGTTCACTGTTAATGGACAGAGAGTCAAACATTATCTTGAAAGTAATTTTGAGCAAGAATGCTCAAAATTGAGACTTGATTAAAGCTCAATAATAGTCCAGTTAAAGACAATAAAGAAGCGCTTGCTGGGAGGCAACCTAACCATTTTGTTAATTAATTGAATTTTACAGGTTCATACTAATTATCTTCAAGGTAAAATAGCAATTGCATGAGTTCACAGAGTTATAGAAGGATTCAAAGGATAAAACAGCAAAAAGAAGCTCATTGGTGCGAAAAAGGCAGTAAGAGCTGTTTTGGGCATTAAACGCCCAAAAGGAGCATCTACTGGGCGTTTAACGCCAGTAGAGATAGCCATCTGGGCGTTAAACGCCAGAAAGAAGCAACTTCTGGGCATTTAACACCAGATTGGCAGCATCCTGGGCGTTCAAAAAAACGCCCAGTGATAAAGGATTTTCTGGCGTTTAACGCCAGTCATATGCTACAGCTGGGCGTTAAATGCCCAGGAGAAGCTACAAATGGGCATTAAATGCCCAAAACATGCAGCGTTTGGGTGTTTAACGCCAGGATTATGGGGAGGAGGTAAATTCGTTTTTCACTTCAAATTTTTTCCATTTTTCATGTTTTAATTCATGATTTTTTGCATAAACATGTTACAAACTCTCATCTTTCAACTTCAATTCCAAAAATTTTTAATCCTAAACTTGTTTCTTAATTCTTCTTCAAAATCTTTTCAAACCTTTTTCAAAACTCAATTATCTTTTCAAATTCTTTTCAAATCTTTTTAAACTCATCATATCTTTTTTTCAAAATTCAGATTTATCTTTTTCAAATATCTTTTATAACTTTTCAAATTTTCAATTATATCTTTTTCCTATCATACTTATCTTTTACAAATCATATCTTCTATCTTATCTTTTTCAAAATTTTCGAAAACCCACCCCCTTCCCTTTAAATCCACATTTGGCCTCCCTCCTCTCCTCTACCATTCGAAATTACCTCTCCTTCTATCCCTCTCCTTTCCTTTCTTTTGCTTGAGGACAAGCAAACCTCTAAGTTTGGTGTGTTTACCCATGATCACTAAACCAATACCCACTGGTGCACGAAATTGCAATCACACTTTTGCAACTCCGCACAACTAACCAGCAAGTGCACTGGGTCGTCCAAGTAATACCTTGCGTGAGCAAGGGTCGATCCCACGGAGATTGTCGGCTTGAAGCAAGCTATGGTTATCTTGTAAATCTTAGTCAGGATATCAGAAATTATCAGGATTGATTGCGAAAAACAAAAGAACATGAAATGGTTACTTGTTTTGCAGTAATGGAGAATAGGTTGAGGTTTTAGAGATGCTCCATCTTCTGAATCTCTGCTTTCCTACTGTCTTCTTCATCAAACACGCAAGGCTCCTTCCATGGCAAGCTGTATGTAGGGTTTCACCGTTGTCAATGGCTACCTCCCATCCTCTCAGTGAAAATGTTCCTATGCTCTGTCACAGCATGGCTAATCATCTGTCGGTTCTTGGTCAGGCCGGAATAGAATCCAGTGATTCTTTTGCGTCTGTCACTAACGCCCCGCCTGCTAGGAGTTTGAAGCACGTCATAGTCATTCAATCATAGAATCCTACTCAGAATACCACATACAAGGTTTAGACCTTCCGGATTCTCTTGAATGCCGCCATCAATTCTAGCTTATACCACGAAGATTCCGGTTAAAGAATCCAAGAGATAACTACTTAATCTAAGGTAGAACGGAGGTGGTTGTCAGGCACGCGTTCATAGTTGAGAATGATGATGATTGTCACGGATCATCACATTCATCCGGATTAAGAACAAGTATTATCTTAGAATGGAAGCAAGCATGATTGAATGAGAAATAGTAGTAATTGCATTAATCCATCAGGACACAGCAGAGCTCCTCACCCCCAACCATGGGGTTTAGAGACTCATGCCATGGAAAGTACACAAATGAAAGGTGTAAAGTGTCATGAGATACAGATACAACGTCAAATGATCCTATTAATAGTAAACTAGTAGCCTAGGGTATACAGAGATGAGTAAATGACTTAAAAATCCACTTCTGGGCCCACTTGGTGTGTGCTTGGGTTGAGCAATGAAGCATTTTCGTGTAGAGACCTTTTCTGGAGTTAAACGCCAGCTTTTATGCCAGTTTGGGCGTTTAACTCCAAGTTTTATGCCAGTTCCAGCGTTAAACGCTGGAATTTCTGAGGCTGATTTGCCACGCCGGTTTGGGCCATCAAATCTTGGGCAAAGTATGGACTATCATATATTGCTGGAAAGCCCAGGATGTCTACTTTCCAATGCCGTTGAGAGAGCGCCAATTGGGCTTCTGTAGCTCCAGAAAATCCACTTCAAGTGCAGGGAGGTCAGAATCCAACAGCATCTGCAGTCCTTTTTGGTCTCGGAATCAGATTTTTGCTCAGGACCCTCAATTTCAGCCAGAAAATACCTGAAATCACAGAAAAGCACACAAACTCATAGTAAAGTCCAGAAAAGTGAATTTTAGCTAAAAAATAATAAAAATATACTAAAAACTAACTAGATTATACTAAAAACATACTAAAAACAATGCCAAAAAGCGTATAAATTATCCGCTCATCACAACACCAAACTTAAATTGTTGCTTGTCCCCAAGCAACTGAAAATCAAAATAGGATAAAAAGAAGAGAATATACTATAGACTCCAAAATATCAAGGAAACATAGCTCCAATTAGATGAGCGGGACTAGTAGCTTTTTGCCTCCGAACAGTTTTGGCATCTCACTCTATCCTTTGAGGTTCGGAATGATTGGCATCTATAAGAACTCAGAACTCAGATAGTGTTATTGATTCTGCTAGTTAAGCATAATGATTCTTGAACATAGCTAGTGTATGAGTCTTGGCTGTGGCCCAAAGCACTCTGTCTTCCAGTATTACCACCGGATACATACATGCCACAGACACATAATTGGGTGAACCTTTTCAGATTGTGACTCAGCTTTGCTAGAGTCCCCAATTAGAGGTGTCCAGGGTTCTTAAGCACACTCTTTTTGCCTTGGATCACAACTTTATTTCTTTCTTTCTCTTTCTTTCTTCTCTTTTTTTTTTCGAAATTTTTTTTTCTTTTCTCTTTCTTTTTTTTTTGTATCCACTGCTTTTTCTTGCTTCAAGAATCAATTTCATGATTTTTTTCCAGATCCTCAATAACAGTTCTCTTTTTCTTTCATTCTTTCAAGAGCCAACAGTTTTAACATTCTTAAAACAACAAGTTCAAAAGACATATGCACTGTTCAAGCATTCATTCAGAAAACAAAAAGTATTGTCACCACATCAAGCTAATTCAACTAGTTTCAAGGATAAACTTCGAAATCCTGTACTTCTTGTTCTTTTGTGATTAAAGCATTTTTCATTTAAGAGAGGTGATGGATTCATAGGACATTCATAGCTTTAAGGCATAAAATTTCAATTTTATTAATTATGAATTAAGAACAAGACTCAAAAATAGATATAAGACTAAAAAAAAAATAGAAAACAAAACAAAAGAAAAAAAACGCAAAAACATAGGCTCCTAATGATAGAGGTTTTCACAGAGTTAGGACTCAACAACCTTGATTTTGAGAAGTGAATGCTCCCTCAGCTTGAGAGGAGAGCTTTTGGCGTTTCAACTCTTGGAGTTCACGCCCCTGCTTCTCTTGTTCCTTCAGCAATTTGCAGAGCATGTAGTTCTGATTCTGCTGTTCTTCCTTCAGTTGCTCCATAGTCTCTTGCAACTTGGTGATAGATGCTTCTAGGCTGGTCCAGTAGTCAATTCTTGGGAATTCAGGGAGGAATTCCTGCGCCCTCCTCTTGATAGAGTTGTCTTGCATTTGTCCTTCCATTGACTTCTTGGTGATTGGGTGTTCAATGGGTATGAACTCATCTACTCCCATCTTCACCCCAGCCTCTTTACAGAGCAAGGAAATCAAGCTTGGGTAAGCCAATTTGGCTTCAGTGGAATTCTTATTTGCAATTGTGTAGATCTCACAAGCAATCACATGATGAACCTCCACTTCTTTTCCAAGCATAATGCAATGAATCATCACTGCTCTCTTGATGGTGACCTCAGAACGGTTGCTAGTGGGCAATATGGAACGCCCAATAAAGTCTAGCCAACCTCTTGCAATTGGTTTGAGGTCTCCCCTCTTGAGTTGGTTTGGGACACCCTTTGAATTGGTTATCCACTTAGTTCCAGGGAGGCATATGTCCTCTAGAACTTGATCCAACCCTTTATCTGCTCTCACCATCCTCCTATTAAAGGATTCAGGATCATCTTGCAGTTGAGGTAGTTTGAAGATTTCTCTTATTTTGCCCAGATGGAAGTACATAACTTTCCCTCTGACCATGGTTCTGTAGGTATGGTAAGCAGTTCCAGTCATTCTCTGCTTATCTGTTAGCCACAGATTAGAGTAGAATTCCTGAACCATGTTCCTTCCAACCTTTATTTCAGGATTGGTCAGAACTTCCCATCCTCTGTTTCGAATTCGCTCTTGGATCTCCGGATATTCATCTTCTTTCAGATCAAATTTAACTTCCGGGATCACTGACCTCAGACCCATTATTTTGTGATAATGGTCTTCATGTTCTTTGGTTAAGAACTTCTCTTGATTCCAAAGATTCTTTGGATTATTCTCTTTCTTTCCTCTTAAATTGGTTTGTTTTCCCTTAGGAGCCATGATCTTGATGAATCTTGGCTTAGTGATCACAGAAAAGCACACCAAACTTAGAGGTTTGCTTGTCCTCAAGCAAAAGAAAGGAAAGAAGAGAGAGAGAGGAAGAGGAAATTCGAATGGTGTGGGGAATGAGGGGTGGCAAACGTTTATTTATAGAGTGGGGGGAGAGATTTTCGAAAAAAAAGAAAAATTTGAAAGGAGATTTGAGGAGATATGGAAAGAAATTGAAAGAAGGGTGAGTTTTTGAACAAAATTTGGGAATGATTTGGAAGATTTGAAGAGTGATTTTAAATTTTTGAAAATTTGAAAGTGAAAGATGAGAGATTGAAATGTGTTTTTGTAGAAAAATATGGGAAAGAAAAGGAAAGTTTGAAAAAATCTGAGTTGAAAACAAAATTGTGGTCCCCCCACCTTTCTGGCGTTAAACGCCCAGAATGGCACCCATTCTGGCGTTTAACGCCCATTTGGTGCCCCTTTTGGGCGTTTAACGCCCAGCCAGGTGCCCTGGCTGGCGTTAAACGCCAGAAATCCTTTATCACTGGGCGTTTTTCTGAACGCCCAGGATGCTGCACACCTGGCGTTAAACGCCCAGAATGGTGCCCATTCTGGCGTTTAACGCCCAAAATGGCACCATTCCTGGCGTTAAATGCCCAGAATGGTACTTTAACGCCCAAAATGCCCCTTACTGGCGTTTTTTCGCCAGTAAGCTCTTTTTCTCTGCTTTTTGAGCTGAATCCTTCTGTAACTCTGTGAATTCCTTCATTTTTGATACTTGCCTCTGTAAGAACAATTCATACAACTTCCTAATGACTGGGTTGCCTCCCAGCAAGCGCTTCTTTACTGTCTTTAGCTGGACTTTCACTGAGAATCACTCAAGTCTCAGTTTTGAGCATTCCTGCTCAAAGTTGCCTTCAAGATAATGCTTGATTCTCTGTCCATTAACAATGAACTTCTTGTCAGAATCAATATCCTGAAGCTCAACATATCCATATGGTGACACTCCTGTAATCACATACGGACCCCTCCACCGGGATTTGAGTTTTCCTGGAAACAGTCTGAGCCTAGAGTTGAAGAGCAGGACTTTTTGTCCTGGCTCAAAGACTCTGGTTGACAACTTCTTGTCATGCCATTTCTTTGCCTTTTCCTTATAAATTTTTGCATTTTCAAAGGCATTGAGTCTGAACTCCTCTAGCTCATTTAGCTGGAGCAATCTTTTTTCACCAGCTAACTGTGCATCCATGTTTAGGAATCTGGTTGCCCAGTAGGCTTTATGTTCCAGTTCCACAGGCAAATGACAGGCCTTCCCATATACCAATTGGTATGGAGAGGTTCCTATAGGAGTCTTGAATGCTGTTCTGTATGCCCACAGAGCATCATCCAAGCTCTTTGCCCAATCCTTTCTTCGGGCCATCACAGTCCGTTCCAGGATTCTCTTTAGTTCTCTGTTAGAGACTTCAGCTTGCCCATTTGTCTGTGGATGGTACGGAGTTGCCACTTTGTGGCTAATTCCATATCTAACCATAGCAGAGTATAGTTGTCTGTTGCAGAAATGAGTGCCTCCGTCACTGATTAGTACTCTGGGAACACCAAATCTGCTGAAGATGTGTTTCTGGAGGAATTTTAGCACGGTCTTGGTATCATTAGTGGGTGTAGCAATTGCTTCTACCCACTTAGATACATAGTCCACTGCCACCAGAATGTAAGTGTTTGAGTATGATGGTGGGAATGGCCCCATGAAGTCAATGCCCCATACATCAAACAATTCTATCTCTAATATCCCTTGTTGAGGCATGGCATATCCGTGAGGCAAGTTACCAGCTCTTTGGCAACTGTCACAGTTACGCGCAAACTCTTGGGAATCTTTATAGAGAGTAGGCCAGTAGAAGCCACATTGGAGGACTTTAGTGGCTGTTCGCTCACTTCCAAAATGTCCTCCATATTGTGATCCATGGCAATGCCATAGGATCCTTTGTGCTTCTTCTCTGGGTACACATCTGCGGATCACTCCGTCAGCACATCTCTTAAAGAGATATGGTTCATCCCAGAGGTAGTACTTGGCATCTGAAATTAATTTCTTTCTTTGCACGCTGCTGTACTCCTTGGGTATGAACCTCACAGCTTTATAATTTGCAATATCTGCAAACCATGGAGCTTCCTGAATGGCAAAGAGTTGCTCATCTGGGAAAGTCTCAGAGATCTCAGTAGAAGGGAGGGACGTCCCAGCTACTGGTTCTATCCGGGACAGATGATCAGCTACTTGGTTCTCTGTCCCCTTTCTGTCTCTTATTTCTATATCAAACTCTTGCAGAAGCAACACCCATCTGATAAGCCTGGGTTTTGAATCCTGCTTTGTGAGTAAGTATTTAAGAGTAGCATGGTCAGTGTACACAACCACTTTGGATCCCACTAGATAGGATCTAAACTTGTCAATGGCATAGACCACTGCAAGTAACTCTTTTTCTGTGGTTGTGTAATTCTTCTGTGCGTCATTTAGAACACGGCTGGCATAATAAATGACGTGCAGAAGCTTGTTATGCCTCTGTCCCAACACTGCACCAATGGCATGGTCACTGGCATCACACATTAATTCAAATGGCAATGCCCAATCTGGTGCAGAGATAACTGGTGCTGTGACCAGCTTAGCTTTTAGGGTCTCAAATGCTTGCAGACACTGTGTGTCAAACACAAATGGTGTGTCAGCAGCTAACAGGTTACTCAGGGGTTTTGCAATTTTCGAAAAATCCTTTATAAACCTTCTGTAGAATCCTGCATGCCCCAGAAAGCTTCTGATTGCCTTAACATTGGCAGGTGGTGGTAATTTTTCAATTACCTCTACCTTTGCCTTATCCACCTCTATTCCCCTGCATGAAATTTTGTGCCCAAGGACAATCCCTTCAGTCACCATAAAGTGACATTTCTCCCAGTTTAAAACCAGGTTAGTCTCTTGGCACCTTTTCAGGACAAGTGCTAGGTGATTAAGACAGGAGCTGAATGAGTCTCCATATACTGAGAAGTCATCCATGAAGACTTCCAGAAATTTCTCTACCATATCTGAGAAGATGGAGAGCATGCACCTTTGAAAGGTTGCAGGTGCATTACACAGACCAAAAGGCATCCTTCTGTAGACAAACACGCCAGAAGGGCAAGTAAATGCTATTTTCTCTTGGTCCTGAGGATCTACTGCAATTTGGTTGTAGCCTGAATAGCCATCCAAAAAGCAGTAATAGTCATGCCCAGCTAGTCTTTCTAGCATTTGGTCTATGAATGGTAAAGGAAAATGATCCTTTCTGGTGGCTGTATTGAGCCTTCTGTAGTCAATACACATACGCCACCCTGTGACTGTTCTTGTAGGAACCAGTTCATTTTTTTCATTATGAACCACTGTCATGCCTCCCTTTTTGGGGACAACTTGGGGCTATCAAAAATAGGATAAATACTCCCAGCCTCTAGTAATTTAGTGACCTCTTTCTGCACCACCTCCTTCATGGCTGGATTTAGCCTCCTCTGTGGTTGGACCACTGGTTTGGCATTATCCTCCAATAGGATCTTGTGCATGCATCTAGCTGGGCTAATGCCCTTAAGATCACTTATGGACCACCCAAGAGCTGTCTTGTGTGTCCTTAGCACTTGAATCAGTGCTTCCTCTTCCTGTGAATTTAAAGCAGAGCTTATAATCACTGGAAAAGTTTCACCCTCTCCCAGAAATGCATATTTCAGGGATGGTGATAGTGGTTTGAGTTCAGGTTTGGGAGGCTTATCTTCCTCCTGAGGAATTTTCGAAAATTCCTTTGCTTCCTCTGGTTCTTCTTGATCAGGTTGAGTATCTTTGAAGATGTCCTCAAGCTCTGATTCTAGGCTTTCAGCCATATTGATCTCTTCTACCAGAGAGTCAATAATGTCAGCGCCCATGCAGTCATTTGGTGTGTCTGGATGCTGCATAGCTTTTACAGCATTCAACTTGAACTCATCCTCATTGACTCTCAAAGTTACTTCCCCTTTTTGTACATCAATGAGAGTTCGTCCAGTTGCTAGGAAAGGTCTTCCTAGAATGAGAGTTGCACTCTTGTGCTCCTCTATTTCCAGCACCACAAAGTCAGTTGGAAAGGCAAATGGCCCAACTTTGACAATCATGTCCTCAATTATGCCTGATGGGTGTTTAATGGAGCCATCAGCAAGTTGGAGGCATATCCGGGTTGGTTTGACTTCTCCAGTCAACCCAAGCCTTCTGATAGTGGATGCAGGTATTAGATTGATGCTTGCTCCAAGATCACATAGGGCTGTCTTGGTGCAAGAACCTTCTAATGTGCATGGTATCATAAAGCTTCCTGGATCTTGAAGCTTTTCTGGTAAGCTCTTTAATATGACTGCACTGCATTCTTCAATGAGAAACACTTTTTCAGTTTCTCTCCAATCCTTCTTATGACTTAAGATTTCTTTCATGAACTTAGCATAAGAAGGTATTTGCTCAAGTGCCTCTGCAAACAGAATCTTTATTTCAAGAGTCCTTAGATAGTCTGCAAAGCGGGCAAATTGCTTATCCTGTTCCGCTTGGCGGAGTTTTTGAGGATAAGGCATCTTGGCTTTATATTCTTCAACCTTAGATGCTGCAGGTTTAATCCTTACAGAAGTGGTTGAAGAAGCCTTGTTAGAGGGATTACTGTCAGCACTTTCAGGTGTCTGATCATCCCTGGGCGTATGAACGCCAGGATTGGGTGGAAAATGGGCGTTTAACGCCAACTTTTCCCCCTTTTCTGGCGTTTGAACGCCAGAACTGGGCAAGGAATGGGCGTTTAATGCCAGCTTTCCTTCCCTTTCTGGCGTTTGAATGCCAACAACATTCCTCTCTGGGCTCTTACTATCCTCAGAGGGATTTTGAACAGTGGTTTGGTTATCCTCTGTCAATTGTTCCTTGTTTGGCTTTCTGCTCTTTTGAGCAGAAGTATTCAGTGTCTTCCCACTCCTCAGTTGAACTGCTTGACATTCCTCTGTTATCTGTTTAGATATTTGCTGTTTTGCTTGATTCAACTGCAGTTCTATGCTCTTGTTAGCGACTTTAGTTTCATGGAGCATCTCTTTAAAGTCTGCTAACTGTTCCGTCATCAGGAGTAATTGTTGATTAAGCTCAATTATCTGTTCTTGAGGACTAGGGTCAGTGACTACTGCCATGACTTCCTCTTTTGGAGAGAACTCATTGCTAGAGTACAAATATTGGTTTCTAGCAACAGTGTCTATAAGCTCTTGAGCTTCTTCAATTGTCTTCCTCATGTGTATAGATCCACCAGCTGAGTGGTCTAAAGACATCTGAGCTTTTTCTGTAAGCCCGTAGTAGAAGATGTCTAACTGTACCCACTCTGAAAACATTTCAGAGGGACATTTCCTTAGCATACCTCTATACCTCTCCCAGGCATTATAAAGGGATTCATTATCCTCTTGTTTAAAGCCTTGGATGTCCAGCCTTAGCTGTGTCATCCTCTTTGGAGGGTAAAAATGATTCAGGAATTTGTCTGACAACTGTTTCCATGTCTTTATGCTTGCTGTAGGTTGGTTATTCAACCACCTCTTAGCTTGATCTTTTACAGCAAATGGAAACAGTAATAGTCTGTAGACATCCTGATCCACCTCTTTATCATGTACTGTGTCAGCAATTTGTAAAAACTGTGCCAGAAACTCAGTAGGTTCTTCCTGTGGAAGACCGGAATACTAGCAATTTTGCTGCACTATGATAATGAGTTGAGGATTTAGCTCAAAGCTGCTTGCTTTGATGGGAGGTGTACATATGCTACTCCCATATGCAGCTGTAATGGGGTTAGCATATGACCCCAGAGTCCTTTTGGACTGATCAATCCCACTTAGATCCATAATGGATTGCAAATAGATATATTTTGTTTTTTTTTTTTGAATTAAACGAAAAAATAAAATAAAACAAAAGAAAATTAAAGTGAAAATTCGAAAATCAAAAAGAAAATAAGATCAAAGCAAATTGAGAACTGAATCAATTAGTTGATCAAAAAGATTTTGAAAACAGCAATTAAAAAGATATGATTGAAAAATTTTATGAAAAAGATTTGATTTTTGAAAAGAGGAAAGAGAAAAACAACAAAAAGACACCAAACTTAAAATTTTTAGAAAATCAAACACTAATTTTCGAAAATTTTTAAGGGAAAAACACAAAGAGGACACCAAACTTAGAATTTTTATGAATCAAAAAGGGACTAAGAACATGCAAATTCGAAAATTAAAAGAAAAACAAAAGCATGCAATTGACACCAAACTTAAAATATGAAACTAAACTCAACTAAAAGACTCTAAACCAACAAAAATAAAACAGTCCTAATCTAAGCAACAAGATAAGCCGTCAGTTGTCCAAACTCAAACAATCCCCGGCAACGGCGCCAAAAACTTGGTGCACGAAATTGCAATCACACTTTTGCAACTCCGCACAACTAACCAGCAAGTGCACTGGGTCGTCCAAGTAATACCTTGCGTGAGCAAGGGTCGATCCCACGGAGATTGTCGGCTTGAAGCAAGCTATGGTTATCTTGTAAATCTTAGTCAGGATATCAGAAATTATCAGGATTGATTGCGAAAAACAAAAGAACATGAAATGGTTACTTGTTTTGCAGTAATGGAGAATAGGTTGAGGTTTTGGAGATGCTCCATCTTCTGAATCTCTGCTTTCCTACTGTCTTCTTCATCAAACACGCAAGGCTCCTTCCATGGCAAGCTGTATGTAGGGTTTCACCGTTGTCAATGGCTACCTCCCATCCTCTCAGTGAAAATGTTCCTATGCTCTGTCACAGCATGGCTAATCATCTGTCGGTTCTCGGTCAGGCCGGAATAGAATCCAGTGATTCTTTTGCGTCTGTCACTAACGCTCCGCCTGCTAGGAGTTTGAAGCACGTCACAGTCATTCAATCATAGAATCCTACTCAGAATACCACAGACAAGGTTTAGACCTTCCGGATTCTCTTGAATGCCGCCATCAATTCTAGCTTATACCATGAAGATTCCGGTTAAAGAATCCAAGAGATAACTACTTAATCTAAGGTAGAACGGAGGTGGTTGTCAGGCACGCGTTCATAGTTGAGAATGATGATGATTGTCACGGATCATCACATTCATCCGGGTTAAGAACAAGTATTATCTTAGAATGGAAACAAGCATGATTGAATGAGAAACAATAGTAATTGCATTAATCCATCAGGACACAGCAGAGCTCCTCACCCCCAACCATGGGGTTTAGAGACTCATGTTGTGGAAAGTACACAAATGAAAGGTGTAAAGTGTCATGAGATACAGATACAACGTCAAATGATCCTATTAATAGTAAACTAGTAGCCTAGGGTATACAGAGATGAGTAAATGACTTAAAAATCCACTTCTGGGCCCACTTGGTGTGTGCTTGGGTTGAGCAATGAAGCATTTTCGTGTAGAGACCTTTTCTGGAGTTAAACGCCAGCTTTTATGCCAGTTTGGGCGTTTAACTCCAAGTTTTATGCCAGTTCCAACGTTAAACGCTGGAATTTCTGAGGCTGATTTGCCACGCCGGTTTGGGCCATCAAATCTTGGGCAAAGTATGGACTATCATATATTGCTGGAAAGCCCAGGATGTCTACTTTCCAATGCCGTTGAGAGCGCGCCAATTGGGCTTCTGTAGCTCCAGAAAATCCACTTCGAGTGCAGGGAGGTCAGAATCCAACAGCATCTGCAGTCCTTTTTGGTCTCGGAATCAGATTTTTGCTCAGGACCCTCAATTTCAGCCAGAAAATACCTGAAATCACAGAAAAGCACACAAACTCATAGTAAAGTCCAGAAAAGTGAATTTTAGCTAAAAACTAATAAAAATATACTAAAAACTAACTAGATTATACTAAAAACATACTAAAAACAATGCCAAAAAGCGTATAAATTATCCGCTCATCACCCACTAAGATCATGGCTCCTAAGGAAAAACAAACCACTCCAAGAGGCAAGAAAGATAATATTCCAAAACCACTTTGGAATTAAGAGAAGTTCTTAACCAAAGAACATTCAGACCATTACTACAAAATAATAGGTCTAAAGTCAATAATCCCAGAAGTTAAATTCGATCTGAAAGAAGACGAATATCCAGAGATCCAAGAGCAAATTTAAAACATGAGCTGAGAAATCCTAGCTAATCCTAAAACAAAGGCAGGAAGAAACATGGTTCAGGAATTCTACTCTAATTTGTGGCAAACAGACAGGCAGAGAATAGCTGGAACCGCCTTCTATGACTATCGGACCTTGGTCAGAGGGAAGATTGTTCACCTTCACCCTAACAAAATCAGGGAGATCTTTAAGCTACCTCAGCTGAAAGATGACCCAGACTCCTTTAATAGGAGAATGATGAGAACAAATAAGGGCTTGGATGAAATTCTAGAGGACATATGCCTCCCTGGAACCAAGTGGACAACCAGCACAAAGGGTGTCCCAAATCAACTCAAGAGAGAAGATCTCAAACCAGTCGCCAGAGGCTGGCTGGACTTCATTGGGCGTTCTATACTCTCCACTAGCAACCTCTCTGAAGTCACTATCAAAAGAGCAGTAATGATCCATTGTATTATGTTGGGAAAAGAAGTGAAAGTTCATCAGCTGATTTCTTGTGAACTTTACACAATTGCAAACAAGAACTCCAAAGATGCCAAATTAGCGTATCCAAGCTTAATCTCTATGCTATGTAAAGATTTTGGGGTGAAGATGGGAGTAACTAAGTATATCTCAGTTGAGCGACCAATCACCAAAAAGTCAATGGAAGGACAACAAGTGCAGGACCACTCCATAAGAGGAAAGCACAGGAGTTCCTCCCGGAAATCCCTCAAATTGAATACTGGGAGCGCCTTGAAGCATCCGTCACCAAATTGCAAGAAGCTATAGAGCAACTAGAGGAAGAACAGCAAAATCAAAATAGCATGCTTTGTAAACTGCTTAAGAAACAAGAAGAGCAAGGGCGTGAACTGAGGGAACTGAAGCGTCAGAAGCTGTCTCTTGAAGGGCCAAGCACCCCACAGATTAAAGGAGCATCCACCTCCCAAAATAAAGGTTGTTGAGTCCTAATCTTTGCCTTAACTCTATGACAATTGTTCTTATTAGGAATTTACCTTAGAAGTTATATATTAGTAGTAGTAATTAGTATATCTATTTTGATTTTATCTCCGATTAAGCTATAATTTATTTTTCTCATCATCATCAAACATAAATAAAATAGTAGATTTTTAGAAAAAAGAGGCAATATTATTTTTTTGAGTTTTTAATAAGGAAAATTCTAATTATTTAGATGTGGTGGCAATACTTTTTGTCTTCTGAATGAATGCCTGAACAGTGCATATTTTTTATATTGAATTTTATGAATGTTAAAATTGTTGGCTCCTGAAAGAATGATGAATAAGAGAAATATTATTGTTGATCTGAAAAATCATGAAAGTGATTCTTGAAGCAAGAAAAAGCAGTTAAAAAAAAGAAGAGAAAAAAACAGAAGAAGGAGCAGTAGAAAAAGCCATTAGCCCTTTAAACCAAAAGGAAAGGGTAAAAAGGATCCAAGGCTTTGAGCATTAATGGATAGGAGGGCCCAAGGAAATAAATCCAGGCCTAAGCGGCTAAATCAAGCTGTCCCTAACCATGTGCTTGTGGCATGCAGGCCCAAGTGAAAAACTTGAGACTGAGTGGTTAAAGTCATGATCCAAAGCAAAAGAGTGTGCTTAAGAACTCTGGACACCTCTAATTGGGGACTTGAGCAAAGCTAAATCACAATCTGAAAAGGTTCACCCAGTTATGTGTCTGTAGCATTTATGTATCCGGTGGTAATACTGGAAAACAAAGTGCTTAGGGCCACGGCCAAGACTCATAAAATAGCTGTGTTCAAGAATCAACATACTAAACTAGGAGAATCAATAATACTATCTGAATTCTGAGTTCCTATGGATGCCAATCATTCTGAATTTCAAAGGATAAAGTGAGATGCCAAAACTGTTCGGAAACAAAAAGCTACTAGCCCCGCTCATCTAATTAGAATTTGAGCTTCACTTGAAACTCTGAGATATTATTGCTTTTTAATTTCTTTTTATCCTATTTTTTTATCTAGTTGCTTGGGGACAAGAAACAATTTAAGTTTGGTATTGTGATGAGCGAATATTTTATATGCTTTTTGGGGGTAATTTCATGTAGATTTTAGTGTGTTTTAGTTAGTTTTTAGTATATTTTTATTAGTTTTTAGGAAAAATTCATATTTCTGGACTTTACTATGAGTTTGTGTGTTTTTCTATGATTTTAGGTATTTTCTGGCTGAAATTGAGGGAGCTGAGCAAAAATCTGATTCAGGCTGAAAAAGGACTGCTGATGTTGTTGGATTCTGACCTCCCTGCACTCGGAATGGATTTTTTGGAGCTACAGGAGCTCAATTGGCGCGCTCTCAATTGGGTTGGAAAGTAGACATCCAGGGCTTTCCAGAAATATATAATAGTTCATACTTTGCACGAAGATAAATGACATAAACTGGCATTTAACGCCAGTTCCATGTTGCATTCTGGCGTTGAACGCCAGAAACAGGTTGCAAGTTGGAGTTAAACGCCAGAAACAGGTTGCAATCTGACTTTTAACTCCAGAAACAGCCCAGGCACGTAAGAAGCTCAAGTCTCAGCCCCAGCACACACCAAGTGGGCCCCAAAAGTGGATTTCTGCACTATCTATCTTAGTTTACTCATTTTCTGTAAACATAGGTTACTATTTTAGTATTTAAACAACTTTTAGAGACTTATTTTATACGTCATGACATTTTTAGATCTGAACTTTCTACTCTTTGACGGCATGAGTCTCTAAACTCCATTGTTGGGGGTGAGGAGCTCTGCAGCGTCTCGATGAATTAATGCAATTATTTCTGTTTTCTATTCAAACACGCTTGTTTCTCTTTAAGATGTTCATTCGTACTTAATCATGATGAAGGTGATGATCCATGACACTCATCACCATTCTCAATCTATGAATGCGTGCCTGATAACCACCTCCGTTCTACCTTCGATTGAATGAATATCTCTTGGATTCCTTAATCAGAATCTTTGTGGTATAAGCTAGAATCCATTGGCAGCATCCTTGAGAATCCGAAAAGTCTAAACCTTGTCTGTGGTATTCCGAGTAGGATTCAGGGATTGGATGACTGTGACGAGCTTCAAACTCGCGAGTGTTGGGCATAGTGACAGACGTAAAAGGATCAATGGATCCTATTCTGACATGATCGAGAACCGACAGATGATTAGCCGTGTGGTGACAGCGCATTTGGACCATTTTCACTGAGAGGACGGATGGTAGCCATTGACAACAGTGATCCACCAACACACAGCTTGCCATAGGAGGAACCTTGCGTGCGTGAAGAAGAAGACAGGGGAAAAGCAGAGATTCAGAAGACAAAGCATCTCCAAAACTCCAACACATTCTCCATTACTGCGTAATAATTACTTATTTTATGCTCTTTCACTTTTTACAATTGAAACTAAAGAACCCTATTGGTATCTTGACTAAGAATAATAAGATAACCATAGCTTGCTTCAAGCCAACAATCTCCGTGGGATTCTACCCTTACTCACGTAAGGTATTACTTAGACGACCCAATGCACTTGCTGGTTAGTTGTGCGAAATTACATAGTGTGAGTGTAATCTTCGTGCACCAGTTGCCTCCCAATAAGTGCTTCTTTAATGTCAATAGCTTGACAGGAAGATCTTACTGAGCTTCACATATGTTCAGAGCATGATTGGGGCCTCCCACCACCAAACTTAGAGTTTGAATGTGGGGGCTTTGCTTGACTCTGAATGGAGAGTATTGGATGAAGCTTTTCATGCTTCTTCTCCATGTTTATAGAAGGAGATCCTTGAGCCTTAAACACAAGGTAGTCCTCATTCAATTGAAGGACTAACTCTCCTCTGTCCACATCAATCACAGCTCTTGCTGTGGCTAGAAAGGGTCTTCCAAGGATGATGGATTCATCCTCATCCTTCCCAGTGTCTAGGATTATGAAGTCAGCAGGGATGTAAAGGCCTTCAACCTTTATTAAGATATCCTCTACAAGTCCATAAGCCTATTTCTTTGATTTATCTTCCATCTCTAGTGAGCTTTTTGCAGCTTGTACCTCAAAGATCCCTAGTTTCTCCATTACAAAAAGTGGCATAAAGTTTATACCTGACCCCAGGTCACACAGAGCCTTTTCAAAGGTCATGGTGCCTATGGTTCAAGGTATTAAGAACTTTCCGGGATTCGGTTTCTTTTGAGGTAATGTCTGCTGAATCCAGGTATTCAGTTCATTAATGAGCAATGAAGGTTCATCCTCCCAAGTCTCAATACCAAATAACTTGGCATTCAGCTTCATGATTGCTCCTAGATACTGAGCAACTTACTCTTCAACAATATCTTCATCCTCTTCAGATGAAGAATATTCATTAGAGCTCATGAATGGCAAAAGTAAGCTTAGTGGAACCTCTATGGTCTCTGTTTGAGTCTTTGATTCCTTTGGTTCCTCAATAGGGAACTCTTTATTGGTCAATGGACGTCCCTTGAGGTCTTCCTCACTGAGATTCACATCCTCCTCCTCCTCTATAGGTTTGGCCATTTTGGTTGTATTAATGGCCTTGCACTCTCTTTTTGGATTTTCTTCTGTATTGCTAGGGAGAGTACTAGGAGGAATTTCAGTAACTCTTTTACTTAGCTGACCCACTTGTGCCTCCAAATTTTTTATGGAGGACCTTGTTTCAGTCATGAAACTAAGAGTGGCCTTAGATAGATCAGAGACTATGTTTACTAAGCCAGAGAGGCTCTGCTCAGAATTCTATGTCTGTTGCTGAGAAGATGATGGAAAAGATTTGCTATTGCCAAACTTATTTCTCCCACCATTATTGTTGTTGAAGCCTTGTTGAGGCTTCTGTTGATCCTTCCATGAGAAATTTGGATGATTCCTCCATGAAGGATTATAGGTGTTTCCATAGGATTCTCCCATGTAATTTACCTCTTCCATTGCAGGATTCTCAAGGTCATAGGCTTCTCCTTTCGAGGAAGCTTCCTTGGTACTGCCGGATGCAGCTTGCAATCCAGTCAGATTCTAAGAAATCATATTGACTTGCTGAGTCAATATTTTATTCTTAGCCAATATGGCATTCAGAGTATCAATCTCAAGAACTCCTTTCTTCTGAGTTGTCCCATTATTCACAGGATTTCTTTTAGAAGTGTACTGATGATTTGATTTTTGATGGTTTAGAATTTCACTAATGAATTCTCGTTGCAAGTATAGTTCCTAAACCAAGCAATAATCTTTTCATACAAAAAGTTGTTTGTCACTAAAACAAACCCCTAAATTAATAACCGAAGTATTCAAACCTCGGGTCGTTCTCCCTAGGAATTACAATAAAGTGCCTTGTTATTGGTTAGACATGTGTTTTGGGGTTTTGGATAAGAAGCATGAAAAGTAAATGGCAATGAAAATAAACTAACAACTATAAAAGGCTCTTGGCAACGTATGAAAACTAGAAGTCCTATCCTAGTTATCCTTCTCAATTGTGATGAGAATTGTTCATTGCTACCACTTAGTTAACCCTTACTAAATAAAGGAAAGTCAAGTGGATGAATTGACTTGAGCCACAAGTCCTAGCCAACTCCCAAGGAAAGACTAGCTTTAGTGCACTCCAAACCAATTAGCAATCTCTCCAATTATCAATCAACAAAAGAATTAGATAACTCAAGTGTCACTAATTACTCTACCTAGGCCAAGAGGAGCAAAATCTATACTATATCTAGAAGAGGCATTTCAACAAACACATAAAAGGTAATAAAAGTAAACAACATAAATTGCAAGAATTAAAGAGAGATCTAACTACAAAGGCAAGAGATCAACAATAGAAAAGCAAAGAAGAACAATTATTATGAATTACCTCTTATTGAATTGAAAGAAAATGGAAGGAACAATAGTAGATCTACAACAAAGCATAAGAACAACATAAAGGAAATTACAATAAAAGAATGGAAGGAGAATGAATGTAACAACAAGGAATTGAGAAGATAGAAGTAGAAGAAGATGAATTAAAATCTAGATCTAAGAACTAAACCTAATCCTAATCCTAATCCTAGAGAGAAGTGAGAGCGAGAAGTGAGAGCTTCTCTCTCTAGAAACTACTTCTAGAACTAAACTATGACTAATGGTAACTAACTTCTAAAGTATGAAAAGTATCTCATTCCCCCTTCAATCCATGGCTTAAATAGCATTAGAAATGAGTTGGATTGGGCCCACAAGGCTTCTAAAATCGCTGGCCACGTTTTGCTTTAAGTGAACCAGGTGGCAGCAACAGCGTGTGCGCGTACTATGCGCGTGCGCACCACCATACGTGTAGCAACTATAGCAAATCTTATATCGTTTCGAAGCCCCGGATGTTAGCTTTCTAACCCAACTGGAACCGCATCATTTGGACCTCTGTAGCTCGAGTTATGCTCGTTTAAGTGCGAAGAGGTCGGCTTGACAGCTTTTCGGTTCTTTCATTTCTTCATGAGTTCTCCAACTTTTCATGCTTCTTTCTTCATTCCCTTGGTCCAATCCTTGCCTCCTAAATCTGAAATCACTTAGCAAACATATCAAGGCATCTAATGGAATCAAGGAGAATTAGATTTAGCTATTTTAAGTCCTAAAAAGCATGTTTTCACTCTTAAGCACAATTAAAGGAGAAGTTACAAAACCATGCTATTTCAATGGATAAACGTGGGTAAAAGGTTATAAAATCCCCTAAATCAAGCACAAGATAAACCCTACAAATGGGGTTTATCATGTACATAAACTGGTTATTTGCAACCATCTCAATGAGTTCCTGGGCTTCTGCAGGTGTTTTCAGATGAAGAGACCCTCCTGCAGAATGGTCCAATGACATTTTAGACAACTCAGACATACCATCATAGAATATACATATGATGCTCCATTCTGGAAGCATGTTAGAAGGACACCTTTTGGTTAATTGTTTGTATCTTTCCCAAGCTTCATAGAGGGATTCACCTTCCTTCTGTTTGAAGGTTTGGACTTCCACTCTAAGCTTGCTCATCTTTTGAGGTGGAAAGAATTTGGTCAAGAAAGCATTGACTAGCTTGTCCCAAAAGTTCAGGCTTTCTCTAGGTTGTGAGTCCAACCATGTCCTAACTCTGTCTCTTACAGCAAAGGGAAAAAGCATAAGTTTGTAGACCTCGGGATCAACCCCATTGGTCTTAACAGTATCACAGATCTGCAAGAACTCAATTAAGAACTGATGAGGATCTTCCAATGGAAGTCCATGAAACTTGCAATTCTGCTGTATTAGAGAAACTAATTGAGACTTAAGCTCAAAGTTATTTGCTCCAGTGGCAGGAATAGAGATGTTTATTCCATAGAAGTTGGAAGTTGATGCAATATAGTCACCAAGCATCTTCCTTGCATTCCCAGCATTGTTATTGGGTTCGGCTGCCATGTCTCCTTCTTTTTCAAAATTCTCTGTAAAGTTTTCTCTGGAGTGTTGTGCTTTAGCTTCTCTTAGCTTCTTCTTCAAAGTCCTTTCAGGTTCAGGATCAACTTCAACAAGAATGTCTTTATCCCTATTTTTGCTCATATGAAAAAGAAGAGAACAAAGGGAGTAGTAAAATCCTCTATGTTACAGTATATAGATTCCTTGATGTGTCAGAGGAAAAGAAGAATAGAAGGATGAGGTAGAGAGAAAGTAAGAAGAATTCGAACACAGAGAGGGAGAGAGGGTTCGAATTTTTAGAAGAGTAGAAGAGAATTATTAGCAATTAAATAAAATAAATAGAAAGAGATGAGAGAGATAGAGTTTTCAAAAATTTGAAAAAAGAGTAACATAAAATTAGAATTGAAAACAATTAGTTAATTAAAAAGATTTTTGAAAAATTGTTAGTGACACTACAAGAAAAAAGGCCCATGGCCACACTTTTTCTTGCTACGCTTTAAAAGCGTGGCCAAAAGTGGTCAATGGCCACGCTTTTTTTAGGGTGGCGATTAAATAGAGATTTGGCTACCTTTTTTCTTGTTACGCTTTAAAAGCGTAGCAAAAAATGTCAACGGCCAAGCTTTTATGAGGGTGGCAACTGATTCGAGATTTGGCCACGCTTTTTTTGCCACGCTTAAAAAGCGTAGCCATAGAGAGAAACAGGCACGCTTTTAAGGCGTGGCAACAAAATTTTGTTATTGGAACATTTTAAAAGCGTGGTCGTTTCTTACTACTGTTTTGGCACGCTTCAAAAGCGTTGCAAAAAATATTCAACTAAAAAGAAAATTACAAACTTGTCCCCTAGCTTGCTTCGAAATTGTAAGTTACAATAATCTACTTAATATACTAAAATTGGGTTTTTCCCCAGCTAATAAAGGTGAGGTGTCGATCCCTCGTGATTCCGTTTTTCCTCCAAAATGAATGCAACTCTCTCTATTCTAAATTATTTTATAAAAAATATTTTTATTATAATTATATAATAATTAATATTTAATGAATAATACATAATTATACTAATTTAGGAACATATCTTCATTATAATTATATCAAATCAATATTTAATGCATTATTAAACTACTTATCAATTATCAATTAAAAATACTTTTAATCATTTTAATAATAATAATAATAATAATAATAATAATAATAATAATAATAATAATAATAATAATAATAATAATAATAATAATAATAATAATAATAATAATAATGATGATATGAAAATGGCACCGATCTAGTCATGATAAGAATATTTGATTCTAATCATAAAATGATTAAATCTTATGATATTAATAACGCACATTGATTTTAAATATTTTTAGTTATTTTAATTATATTAATTTTCAAAATATTGATATAATTCTAATTCTTATTCATTATTCAATAATAATAATAATAATAATAATAATAATAATAACCTGAAAAATCCGTATATAAACTATTTCAATTATCCGTATATTATTATTAAAATTCTATCTACTTAATATACTAAAATTGGGTTTTCCCTCCGCTAATGAAAGTGAGGTGTCGATTCTTCATGAATCCATTTTTCCGCCAAAATGAATGCACTATTTTCTCTTCTAAATTTATTTTATAAAAATATCTTTATTATAATTATATTATAATTAGCATTTAAGTAATAATACATAATTATACTAATTTAAGAAAATATCTTAAATATTGATTTCATCATTTTAATTATATTGATAATAATAATGATAATAATAATAATAATATAATATAATAATTATATGATAATGGCACTGGCTATTAATGACCAATTTATATTTCTCTAAATAAATTTATTTTATAAAAATATTTTCATTATAATTATATTATAATTAATATTTAATAAATAATGTATAATTATACTAATTTAAGAAAATATCTTTATTATCTATTCTATTCTATTCTATTCTATTATATAAAAATCTAATTTTTGCACTTAATGATGGAACTGATGTGGCATGTTCTTTAGGTGTTTCCTGATCTATTTCATTTAATTCGTTAAAGCAAATCAATTATAATTAATTAATTAATTTGATTAGACATTCAAATCTCACCATTTATTATAATTTATAAGAATTGATTAATTATATAAATTATTTGATTTGATTGGAGTAAATATCAAATTATTTAGTAAATGATAAATATGATAACGAAATATATGAATTAATGTAGTTAGTTTATTTTTCTCAATACCATCTATTTATACAAGATCAAATGTTTTTTACTCATTCGTTCTCTTTTCTCTCTCCCTCTCTCCCTCCCTCCATCCCTCTCATGTTTATGGTACAATTTTTGTAATTTATTTAATTTTTATTTCTTTTATCTTTATTTATCTCCCTCTCTCCCTCTTTCCCTCCCTCTCTCGCTCTCTCATGTTTAGGGTATAATTTTTATAATTTATTTCATTTTTGTTTCTTTTATCTTTATTTATCTTCCTCTATCCCTCTCTCCCCCTCTCTCTCTCTCATGTTTAGTGTACAATTTTTGTAATTTATTTAATTTTTGTTTCTTTTATCTTTATTTATACATTTCATTTTTTTATATTTTTAAATTTTTATTTATTTTAATTGTTTATTATTAGGCGCATACTTTTTTAACTTCTGATTAACAAAAAAGATGTGTCATTTTTATGTTTCTTTTTAAATAATTTTACTATAATTTTATTTTGTCATGTGTACTTCAATTCATATATATATATATATATATATATATATATATATATATATATATATATATATAGTCTTTTTTTGTGTTTCACAATTAATATATACATTGTTCGTGTATATAGTTTATATGTTAATATTTTTATTGATTCTCTTTATTATTATTTTTTTTGTGTATCTCTTTGTTGCTCTTTATTTTAGTTATATTCATTGATTTCTCTGTATTGATGCTCTTTTTATTTAAAATATCGTGACAATTTAGAGTGTATGTTGTGACCCATGTGATATTTGTTAATTTGGTGTATCTTTTTAGATGGTTTATGTTATAATGTGTTTAAGGAGTTGACTTAAAATTATAATATGATATATAAATTTATAATATGATTTATAGTATGCTAAAATATTAAGACATTATCATATAGATATTTTTTATTTGTCCATTAGATTCAACTACTATATAGGATGTTGAAAATTATACAATTGTGTAATTAGTTATTTTTTACTTTTTTTCATATAATTATTGTATTGATCATTTATATTAGTGAGACTATTTTTATTATTAATATTTATAAATATGCTATTATTTATATAATTAATTAAATCATCTTATCCGTTTAAATTTAATTATATTGAATTAATTATTTAAGGTGTTATCGCTATTTCTATTTTAAAGATTTTTTTAATATTATTTAACAATTCTAATAATATAATAACAATTAAAAAAGACAGAACAAAAAATTTTTAATGTAAAAATAGGGTAAAAAGAATAAATTTATTTAACAATTTTTTCAGGATAGATATACTTTTTATAGATAATTATTGTAAGGCATGAAAAACTATTAAATTCTATTAATGATTGTTAAGGATAAATAATTATTATAATTAAAAATAATATCAATTTAAATGATATACAAATAAACCATGCCAAACATAATAATTTAAAATGGTTACTTTTAAAAGAATATAGTTTATGATATTTAATTTTTTATTATTTATTAAAAAAAGCATAATTACTTAACGATATTTATTTTTTAAATTCACTATGTATGTAATTTTTTTTGACAAAATTTTACTCATGATGGTAATTTTTCTAATGGTGTAAATGTGGATAATTATATTTTTACTTTTTGATATAATCGATATAATATTAATAATGAATAGTAATTAACCCCTCATATTTTTAATCAAAATATTTTGACGATAGTTTCTATTTATAAATATCAATGGATGATTGTTTCTTTAAAAATAAAATGCATTATGATTTTAGGTTATTTCATAATTAATAATAATACTTGATTATTTCTTTAAAAATAAATTGCATTATGATTTTAGGTTATTTCACAATAATAATTAATGTTCATAATATTGAATTACTCTAAATTTTTTATTTTCTATCGTTAGTAGTTGATTCCAAATTAAAAAGATTATGTTAAATTATTGAATAGTCCAAGTATAACCGGAGTTAATTTAGTTTATTTGTTTATTAATATAATTGATTGAAAGCATAAATGATAAATAAGACAAACAAATAATTAGAAAAATAAAATGTTAGCAATTACTTAAAATAAATAACAAAATAAGTTATAGGGTATTACTTTATTTAAATTATTAATAATTAAAAGAATAAAAGATCAGTAATTATTTTTAAAATAGACATTAAATTTAGTTTTATGGTACTAATTTATTTGATTTGTTAATAAAATTTTATAATTTTTAGATTTATATCTACTCAATTTATGTATTTTATTTTATTCTACTTTAACAAAAAATTGAGACGTGCATTTTTAATTATTTATTTAAAAAGTATAGCAAAATGAGTTATATCAATTATAATTAATTATCAATAATTGATATCAATTAATTTATTGTATTAATTTTTAAGATGAATAATGTATAATAAATGTTGTGAAATTAATTATAATGAATTAATAATTAATAAATAAAAAACTAAAAGAAACTTTTTTATTACTTTTTAATAGCTACACGTTTTATAATTTCACTTTTTTTATCTCTTCTTTTCACATTTATTTCTTTTAATTTATTGAACTAAATCAATTATACTAATTATTTGTATTAACTAATTAAGTACTTAAAAATATTATAAAAAATATTTTTAAAATGTGTCCGTAAGATACAAATTAACTAAATTATTTTTCAATTTAATGCGTTTGATTCATTCAATTGTATTAATTATAACTAATCAATTATGTAATTTGATTTGATTAGGATAAATATTTCATCATTTAATATTTTATTTGATTCATTAAGTTACATTAATCATAACTTCAAATATTTTATTTTAGTGTAAATATCAAATTATTTTAAATTTTGTTTGATTTATTAAACCAAATTAATTATAACTAATTTATTATTTAATTTGATCGAGATAAATATTGAATTATTTAATAAATAATATATAAAGCAATGAAATAAATGAACTCAATTAATTCAATTTATTATCTTATTATTTTAGATATCTTTTTTCTCCCTCTCTATTTTGTACCTCAGGTAAAATATTTGTAATTTTTTATTTTTGTTTTTTTATCTTAATTTTGCTAATATTTTTCTATGATTTTGTTTTATATTAATTAATTTTTTTATTTATTTTGATTAATAATTCTTAAGGATATTATTATTTTATTTAAAGATAATTTAAATTTTTTGTAATATCTACTTAATATATTAAAATTGGGTTTTCACTCAACTAATAAAGGTGAGGTATCGATCCCTCGTGATTCCATTTTCCCTCCAAAATGAATACACTATTCTTTATTCTAAATTATTTTATAAAAAATATCTTTATTATAATTATATTATAATAATGAATATTTAATGAATAGTACATAATTATACTAATTTAGGAACATGTTTTCATTATAATTATATCAAATCAATATTTAATGCATTATTAAACTACTTATCAATTATTAATTAAAAATACTTTTAATAATAATAATAATAATAATAATAATAATAATAATAATAATAATAATAATAATAATAATATATGATAATGATATGATAATTACATCGGTTGTGGTAATCATGATAAGAATATTTGATTCTAATCATAAAATGATCAAATCTTATGATATTAATAATGCACATTGATTTTAAATATTTTTAGTTATTTAAATTATATTGATTTTAAAAATATTTATATAATTCTAATTCTTATTCATTATCTAATAATAATAATAATAATAATAATAATAATAACTTGAAAAATCCGTATATAAACTATTTCAATTACCCGTGCATTATTATTAAACTTTTATCTATCTACTTAAAATAGTAAAATTGGATTTTTTCTCAACTAATAAAAGTGAGGTGTCAATTCCTCATAAATTCATTTTCTCTCCAAAATAGATACATTTAATGAAAAATACATAATTATACTAATTAAGAAAATAGCTTTATTATAATTATATAAAATCAATATTTAATACATTATTATATAATTTGATAATTGGCAATTGAAAATATTTTAATCATTTTAATAATAATAATAATAATAATAATAATAATAATAATAATAATAATAATAATAATAATAATAATAATAATAATAATAATAATAATAATAATAATAATAATAATAATAATAATAATAATATACTTCTACTTAATATATTAAAAGTACTATTCTCTTTTTTAAATTGATTTTAAAAAAAATATTTTTATTATAATTATATTACAATTAACATTTAATAAATAATGTATAATTACACTAATTTAAAAAAAACATCTTTATTATAATTATATAAAATTAATATTTAATACATTTATAACTTAATTCCTTGATAAAATTATTATAGAGTTACATAGAAATGGGAAGAACAATTCTTCGGTGCTTCGGTGCATGGCACAGTTATAATTTCAAATTTTCATGAATTCATATTTTTTTCAAAATGAAAATATTTTTTTTAAATTTATTTTAGAAAAATTATAATTTCATACTGAATGTAAATGATAAATTACAAAAATTTGGTAAGTTAGTGAAATCAAATCATATTTCTATAACATATATAAAATTGAATTTTTATGTTTAATGATAGAGCTGACGTGACATACTTCTGAATGTATTTCTTATTTTTTTTATAATAACTCATTGAATACAATTTATTACAGTAAATTAATTATATCAACTAATTGATTTGATTATATATTTAAATATCACACCATTTATTATAATTTATTATATCAATTATTTATAATTTGTCATATCAATTATTTTAATTCATTAATTTATAAGGCAAATAATAACATAGATAATCTATTACTTATACTGATTAAATACAATAAATAAAGATTAATTTAGTTAAAAATTCATTCTCTTCTATGTTTTTCTATTTATTTTTTAATTCATTAAATCCAATCAATTATAATAAATTAATTATGTCAACTAATTAATTCAATTAATTATTTCTTAATTTATTTTTTTTGAATTCAATAAATCAAATAAAATCAATTATACTAATTATTTGTATCAACTAATTGATTTGATTAATTCTTAAAAATATTTTTTTAATTTATTTTATTTATTTAAATACATAAATTATAACTAATTAGTTATTTAATTTTATTAGGATAAATATCAAATTCTATTCCTAATACAAAAATACAAAATTTTATTCCTTTGATTTTTATTTTACCACTATAAAAGACCATACATGCTAGAAGAAAATATCATTTGTTTACGAATTACTCTTTCATTGGGTAACTTTTACAACAATCTTTTTTCTTTATATGAGGCATCATCACAAGAAGGCAATTATCATGGATACAAACCACCACACACTCTCCAACTCTCGTGCTCATTATTCAACGTAATATATGATATGTTATCTGTGAAATATTTATAAATCATGGTGTTATCACGTATGCATAAAAAAAATTTCGTATTTAAACTTAAGTCATTTACCTGTTTGTGTGGTATATTGTAGTGTGAAATTACTTTCAATTTGTGTTGCGCAATGATATTATGGTCTAATTTAAACTGTTATTTTAGAATTGTGTTATAATTTTATTTCATCATTTTCTCTTAGATATCAAGTTGATGTATTTGATTTATTATTATTGAAACAGATGTGATATGAAATTTACAAAAACAAATCTCATGCTCAATTTATCTTCTATTTCTTTTTATTTTTTCTTATTCATTTTATTTTTTTTAAATATCATATAATTTATTATAATTTATACCAATTAATTAATTATAATTCATTATATTAGTTAGTTTAATTTATTAATTTATAATATACATCATAAAATAAAACATTTGTTACTTATAACGTTATTTCTTCTAAAATCTAAATTTGAATAATCATATTTTTAGTTTTTATTATGAACAAAATATTATTAATTATGAATAATAATTAACCATTCATACTTTTAACAAAGTGTTTGGATGATTTTTATATTTATTAATATTAATTGTTGATTATTTTATGAAGATTACACATGAATTCTTTTTTCCTCTCAAATAAATTTACTCTAATTATATTACAATTAGCTCATGAATAATGCATGTCTATATTAATTAAGAAAATATTTTCATTATAATGATATCAAATTAATATTCAATACATTATTAAACTAATTAATTATCAATTATTAATATTTTTAATCTTTTTAATTATATTAATTGATATAGTTCTAATTCTTATTCATGTGCAATAATTTTATTAGTAAATAGTTGGTACACACATTAATGGTAACTCATTTAATTTGATATCAATTAGTAGATAATAATAATAATAATAATAATAATAATAATAATAATAATAATAATAATAATAATAATAATAATAATAATAATAGAAAATGTCTAGACGGTACATGCATTGAATTGAAAAAAGAAAAACATATTTCAAAAAGGATTAGGGTATCAATAATAAATTGTGATTGATATCAATATCAATAATTAATTTTTATAATTATTTTTGTACTACTAAAAATTACATATAGTGTTTCTTTTATGGTATAAAAAGGTTGTCAATCATAACATTTTTGTTAAATTATATATATTGCATGGACACAAGATTAATTATTTAAAAAATTAAATTTTAATTAATGTTTTATTTTTTACTCTTATTTTTATTCATTAATTATTTTACTTTTTATATTTACAGTAAATATTGAATGTAAAAAAAATTGATTGTTATATATTTTATTTATTTAGAGTCATAACTAAATTTGATATAATTGTAGCAAATATCTACAATTAATAGTAACATGATATTATAATTTTAAGTTGTATAATATAATAAAAAAGAACTTTGCAATTTATATCTGCTTCCTATATAGCAATAATATTATATATATTTATATATCTCCTCTTTTAGCTCTTTCCTAAAAATTGGCATATAATTAATATAGATAACATATATAATGAGCAAGTATCTCTATTAAATTAATCATAAAGATTAATAAAATATAATGGCATAATTTTTACCTAATTGTAACAAGTATCTCCATTAAAAATATTGGCTAATTATTACCGTATATAATTAATGTGTGTAATAGTGAATTTTTACAATTATTTAACATTTTGAAAATTCATAATTCAAACATTGTTCTTTTTTATTTTTTATTTTTTGTTTAATTATTCTGTTGATCCCTATAGTTTTGTGAACTTTTCAATTAGGTCTCTATACTTTTTTTATTTTTAATTGAGTCCTTACACTAAATTCTTTTTTTAATTGGGTCCCTAAACTTTTTTTTCCTTTTATTTGGATTCCTGCACCAAGTTTTTTTTTAGTTGGGTCCTATAAAATGAAGCCAATTACTACTAAGAGGGACCTAATTGAAAAAAAATTGGTGCAAGGACCCAATTAAAAGGAAAAAAAAGTATAGGGACCTAATTAAAAATTTCGCGAAACTATAGGGACTAACAGAGTAATTAAACCTTTATTTTTCATACCTAATGGCTACTAGCTACAATTCTATCAATAGTATTAATAACCTATGGTAGATTATGTGATGAAAAAGTTTAGAAAATAAAGGCAAGAATTATAAGGTTATGGAAAGTCTCATCCCAATTTGACAAGAGTAAGACGGCTTACATAGGAATGATTCTAACGAATGTTAAAGTTAGTTGATTATTTTTCATGATTCTTTCAAGTGATGCTAGGTTCAATTATAAATATTGTTTGTTCGTATTTTATATTTATTTGATAAGTAAATCCTTGCAATTAAAGACAGTGCCATTTAATAGCTTTATAAATGCTAATAGTTTTTATATTTAGTTTATTTTATAATATGATGAAATTCATTATTCAATCAAGAATTATTTGGCAAAGATGTTTAAAAATAAATTGATTGAGGGGAAGGTCAATGTCACCTCAGATTTTGTGATTGAGAAATCAACTGAAATTTATCTTTTGACTGTATACATGTGTAGAATAACTTTTAAGAAGAGTCACGTATAATAAATACGGTCGATGATCATAAAATTCCTGATAATTATTTCAATTTTCTTACTCATGTTGATGTATTGAAACAAACAAATGAACAATTCAACTTATTTGGTACGTAGTTAATTTGTATTGATCTACACAAAACTATTTTTTATTTTAATTTTTGCCAAAAAATTATATAATAGCATCATTTTATCGATAATATAAATTTTAATAGTTTATTTATGCAAATGTTTAAAATTGTATTGCAACTTTTTTAAAGGTATATTCTTTTATTAATATATTGTTAGTTTTATCGTTTAATATAAAATAAATTGGTAAAAGTTTTTGATTTATAAGTAATTTAATATTTTATTTATTTATTTGTCTTTAATTGATACTTTTAATTTTCTTTAATTAGATGTTATTGGATTCTTGACTAAAAAAGAAAAGCTTATATCATGATCAAAAATAGGAAGAAGTGACCATTACATTGTGGTTGATCTTCATGATCTGGAGTATGTGAAATTTTAATATTTCACAATGAGATTTTGTTTTGTAATAATTATCTATTAATATGCAAAATATTTTATCTTTTTATTATATATTACTACCTATTTCTCTTAATTCTTGCTTTTATTTAGAAATAAGAGAAAATAAAGTGCATACTTTGAGATCAATTTATAACTCAATTATTCAATTATCTACGTGATCATCAAACAACTAAATGCATACTTATTCTCCAATTTACAAAATTTAACAAAGGCATTGGTAAGCATATTGGTTTACCTTTATTTAACATATTTTTTTATGTTATATTAGTAATCATATTATATATATTTTTACGAATATATCTTTTTAGAAAATACTCTTAGTATTAGCATATAGTGTATTAAATAAATATTAGTGGTTTTAAATTATGAAAATATTAAAATTGTATTGTGACTTTTTTAAAGGTATATCATTTTATTAATATATTGTTAGTTTATCGTTTAATATAAAATAAATTGGTAAAATTTCTTTAATTTATAAGTAATTTATTATGTTATTCATTTATTTGTCCTTAATTTGATACTTTTAATTCTTTTTTTTAATTAGATATTATTGGATTATTGACCTGAAAAAAAGAGCTTATATCATGATAAAAAAGTTGGAAGAAATAACCATTACATTGTGGTTGATCTTCATGATTTGGAGTATGTAAAATTTTAATATTTCATAATAAGATTTTGTTTTGTAACAATTATCTATACATATGCATAATATTTTATCTTTTTCATTATATATTACTACTTATTTAACTTAATTCTTGCTTTTTATTTAGAGATGAGAAAAAATAAGATGCATTCTATAAGATCAATTTACAATTCAATTATTCAATTATCTATGTGATCACCAAATAACCAAATATATATTTATTCTCCAATTTGCAAAATTAATAAAGCATTGGCAAGCATATTGGTTTAACTTTTTATTTAACATATTTGTTTATGTTATATTTGTAATCATATTATATCTATTTTACGAATATATCTTTTTAGAAAATACTCTTAGTATTAGCATATGGTGTATTAAATAAATGTTAGTGATTTTAAATTATTTATTATTTATTAGAGAACTTTGTGCATTAGAATTTTCTAATAATTTATTATTCTAAGCTGATTTTGATATGTTCTTATTTCACGGTAAAACAACATATAAAAATTTATTAGTGGAAACTAAAAAGTATTACTAGGTTATTTATGGTCACATTTCTGATTTATTGAAAAAAGTATTTCACTAAAATCAATTAATAACTACTTTAAAGTTGATACACTTAAACACTAGATTAAAAAAAACAAACAATGCATAACATATCATTTTTTTTAGTAATCAAATTATTATAATTCAAATTAATTTAACAAAATAACTTAAAATTATAATTTCAATCTTATCACGTGCATGGCACGGGTTATTACACTTGTTTACACATTACTCTTCCAGACTTGGTCTTCATTATTACAATTGCCCTAGCTCAATTCAGAAAGCCCTCCATGAAGATGAACACCCACAATTAACCCTAGCTAACCCTAACGCAGTCTTTATTGTGCCTCACCGTACCCTAACCCTCTCTTCATTATGCTCACGAAGAACCCCTAACCACAACAAAGAACCTCTAACCATGACGAAGAACCCCAATCGAACAACCCCTAACCGCGACGAAGAACCCCTAACAGCACTCTGCGAAGAACGTCGTCAGTTGCCGGCGCTCGCAATGTCTTCGTCGAAGAACCCCTAACCCTCAAGCTCACTGAGTCTCACCCTCCGTCGTCAGTCTTCGCTCTTTTCTTGCCACTCTCCCCTCAAGCTCACTGAGTCTCACCTCTCTCACGGCTGGTCTCGCCGTCGACCTCTCTCTATCTCTCCGGTATATCACTTTTCTTACGGGTGTTTCAGACTCAAGTTCATCGCGATCTGCCACCGTCGCTGCTCTGTCGCGTGCTATCGCAAGCTCTGCTTCGGCCATCAATGCTTCATTCGCTGTGAGTTGGTCCCTGGGCAGGTGGTGGTAGGAATTTCAAGGTCCTTATGTAAGTGTCTTTTGCGTATTTATGCTTACAATTTATTAGTAAGAAAATAATTTGAATCTCTTACATGAAATTCTGATTAGGAGGTGCTATACTGTTACTATGAGTTTCTCATTACTTATCCCGTTTTCATAGCCATTAATAAAAATCTGAAAGATAGCCTTAATGAGAGTTGTCTTCTGCATTTAGTGTTGTCTTCCATTTGGGTGCTGATTGTACTTTCTGTATTGGTGGCATTGAGGTAATGTGAATCATCCTCCTTTGGCATCCTGGACAAATGCAATGCAAAGAAAAAGTCAGTCACATTATATTATGATGATAGCAATTGAGTCACTGATGTAACAATTAACTGAAATCAGACCTCAAAGCATGCAACCTTTTGCGTATAAAGCAACAGAGTAAAAACAACAACAATTTAACTTCAATTGACTTGGGTAACATGGTTAAGAGAATCACTGAATCAATAATATATATCTTTAATACATTATGTAAGGTCTTATACTATAAATGTTGTTCTAACCTTGTAGGTATAGTAAAAATTTCTCTGTCAATTTATATATTCTTCTTGGTACAACTATAATGTAACTTGCACTTGAATGTTGCCCAGATTGCTATTATCAAATACAATGCAAGTAGAAAGGAATAAAGGAAATATTTAAGGAGAAAATAAAAAATAAAAAGAATAATCTTTATGCTCCAATTTTTACAAATAAAGGATAATGCAATTGAAAACGATGTTGCCTTCCTTTCCCTTTTCTTTTCCTTCTTGGATGTTACTTTTATTTATTTCTTTCTTTCTTTATTAGCTATCCTTTTAGTTGGAAATGATGTCTTAATTCTGTGTTTGAGCACTAAAACTTTAACTTTGGTTTTGGGTTGGCAGCTTGTTATGTTGTCCAAAGAACTAGGCTTGTGGCAATTTAGCTCTCAAGTATGTCTTTGTCTTTGGGTATTAATTCATAAAGCTTTCTAATGTCCCTTTTCCAGTGTTTTCTTCTTTACTTCCAATTTTGCTACTGCTTAAGGAAATTGGATTTTGGTCAAATGTCCACTTTTATCTATATGTAGTAGTGTACATTGTTTGTTGTTCATGGTTACTTTGGTTAATTTTCTTTTAGCTAATTTGTTTTCTCTTTTTGGGGCCAGCTTTACGAGTATCACTATAATATGATGCTTCTCTTGATTGAGAAAAAAGAGTGGAGCTCTAAGTATAATAAGTTGAATCAAGATTTGACAGAAGTGAAGGATGCTCTTGAAAGAGAAAAATCTGCTCATTTAATTGCCATCTCTGAGGCAGATAAGCGTAAGAGAATCTGAGGAAGGAGAAAGAATGTGTGCTTGATGTAAGACTTTTTTATTATTATATAAATACTTGTATTAGTGTTAATTCTTCTTTGGTATTGCAGGAGGGGGAAGAGAGGCTAGCCAAAGGTCAATAGATTTAAAAATATGTCATCCTCCTTTGGTATTTCAGTTCTCTAGCCATAATTCCCCATTGTGCTCAATAGATTTAAATGTGAGTGTCATCCTCCTTTGGTATTTCTCGCTTTCCTATACATTTAATTTGTACATGATTTTGAATCTTTACACATATATCAAGCAAACGTACATGTAATGTCTTCAATTAGAATTATATTGGTTAACGCTTACTGGTGTATTGTTCCATCGTAGCAGATTCGTTGAACATGAACTTTACCAAATTGCCAGTCGAGTTTATTTAAGCTTCAATAATTAAGTTAGAAAGGAAATTAAAATGTTGTAGGTATGGAAATGTGTTCAAGACAAGCATATTAGGAAGCAGTGTGATAGTGTCGACGGAGGTGGAGGTGAACAAGGTGGTTCTGATGAACCAAGGGAACATGTTCATCCCTGCTGAGACCTAAGAAGCTGGTTTGGGTATTATACCTGATACTTTGCTAAATGATTTTGATTGTATTGGCCTTTGATACAATTCATGTACAGGAATTGCTTATATTCATGGCATGAAGCATTGCATCTGGAAATTTTGTGTCATCATGGATGCTGATCTGTCACACCATGTAAGTTTTGCTGTTAACATGTAAATGACAGATTGTAGTTATTATTTGTGATTAAATTTGGAACAAATAATGAAAAATAAGAGAAGAATTAGATGAACTTCATTTTTAGTTTAGAGAATTATTAGTAGCAGAATTATGTTAACCTCTTCTTATTTATTTATTTTTCTTTGTCTGATCTGTTTAGTTCTTCTGCAGCCAAAATATTGCCAAAATTCATTAGGTAGAGAAACTTTCAATAAGTCATTCTCACATTCTCGTTAACTGCTATGCCATCTTATATGAAACACTATCACCATTAATCTCTCACGTTTTCAGCAAGCAAATGGAAGCTAGAGCAGATATAATTACTGGCACTTGTTTATGTTAAAGGTGGTGTGTTCACGGAGGGAATCTTATGTACAAACTAACAGAAGGGGAGCAAATGTTATTGCTCAAACATTTTTATAGCCTGGTGTCTCTGATTTGACAGAATCATTTAGGTATTGATCTTGATTACTTTGTATTAAATACATTGTTAATAGTAAGTTCTGCCTTGCTTCCACAATTTGAAATCAATTTATCTTGGTCTTGGTAGACTTTATAGGAAGTTTGTGCTTGAAGACATCATTAGTTGCTGCCTTGTAAGGGATATGTCTTTCAAATGGAGATGATAGTTCAGAGCATCCAGAAAAAGGATATCATATTGAAGAGGTACATTTACATAATGATGTTATAATTTAACGGTTAACCTAGTTGTTCTGTTGGACTTTCATTAGTCCATAGCTCATTATTTAGATGCATATTGCATTATCATTTTAATACAACATATAAGTATGTGCTTTGTTTTGAGGCAATTAGTGCACTATTAGTGCTATTCCAACTGTAGTTGT